>NC_040037.1:46620618-46920618 GCF_003713205.1 Coffea eugenioides
CATTAAATTATTAACAAATCTAATGTTGTGTGGAAATTTGAAAGTTTACCTATACCTAAACAACTTGGGGGGGGAGGATTTTTTTTTCCTTTAAATCATTGTCTTATTCTTTTAAATTAAATTATGTTTCACAGGATAGGATTTTTTTTCCTTTAAATAACTTTAGGGTAGGATGTTTTTCATCAATGAATTTTGAAAATCTAGCAACTCAAATGTGGATTTTAGACAAGTTAGAATGTATTGAATTATCGAACTTAATAGTCAAGTGACAATTTAACCCATTAATTCTTTTCAATTAAGTTACATGTCCTTACCTAGAAAACCTACTTCCACATATAGAGAATTTACACACATACATATAAGGTTACACATTGATTTTGCTAACAAATATATTTTTATGAACATAAACACGTACTCTGACTTTTGCCCTGGCATTCATGTTGTTTTTCCACTATTTTTTTTTTTTTTTGTTTAGAAGAGAAATATTTGTTATCATTCTTTTATGGATAAACTACATTTTATCCCCCTTACAATTTGGTATTTTACCATATAACCCTCCAATTGTTTAAAATCTTATAGATAACATCCTCATGATTTGATTTAAAGTGTCACCGTTAATTTTTTTCGTTAAAATTAATGGTCAATTGTAAACAGTTAAAGTTAAACTAATATATTGACAAATCTACCATTTCATTACTTTTAAACCATAGGGGTTTATGTGATAAAGTACCAAACCACAAGGAGTAATTTACCCTTCTTTTATCTTATGCTTTTGAATTAATTACCTGTACATTGCCTCCTTGAGTCCATTTTAGTTGCACTTAGCGTCTAACCAATTTAATAGGCATTTTAACAGGTTAAAAAGTTTCTGTGAATACATATATAAAGAACGAAAATAACAGACACTTCCTAGACATTGGATTTGTGAAATAAAATCGTTCTCGTATTTCATTTCTAATGTCTTTATATAACTCTCTAATTTTTTTTGTGAAATAAAATTATTCTCGTATTTCATTTCTAATGTCTTTATAAAATCCTCTGAATTCTTTTAGCTCAAATCCATTAGAATATTGCAAAGATCTTCCTATTTTTTTTAATCAAACTATACATCAACAATGTTGATTTCTAGATCGAAGTACAAACAAAAGGAAAGAAATATCCCCAAAGCACAACTTAATTGATAGGAATGTAAGATAAGTGGTCATGAAATTCCTAATTCGATTCTCAACTCCACTTCTTTTCCTTTTCCATTTTGTAGACCCTTTAATTATGAAAAATTAAAGAAAAAGAAAAAAAAATGGGACAGTCTCCAATAGCTGTGCTGTCGAGTCGAGTTGAGCTCGAGTAGTACCATACTCGAGCTTGAGCTCGAAGATTATGAGCACTACTCGAGCTCGAACAAGCCTCAAACTTCATACTTGAACTCGACTCGATATAGTTAAAAAAACTCGAGCTCGAACTCGTATAAGATTCGAGCTCGAGTAGCTCGTAAAATGAGCTCGAAAACTTGTGCAAAAAAATCTGTGCTTTCCTTCATTGTCCACACAAATAATGATTTATGATTTATGAAATCCCTACTTTGTCCATACAAATAAATAAAGGTGGTAGAATGGTTCATTGTAAATTTCATAAGTTGTTTACCTATATTAGTAATTATATATATAATTTTTTATACGATATTCGATAGAACTCGTCAAACTCTCGAGTATCATATATCTAAGATCGAACTCGACTCGATAGCTCTAACGAGCAGCTCGAGCTCGAGATCGAGTTTGGTTGACCAAACTCGATCTCGAGCTGCTGACCAAGAAGCTCGCGAGCTCGAGTCGAGCTACTTGGTTCAGCTCCACCCCTAGTGCACGCGGACTGGAGAGTCTCCAGTCCTCCAGTCCGCGTGCACCCGTGCTCCCTTTCCTATCCCCACCCATTCCAGCTCTCAGTGATTGATTAGTGGCTCTTTGCTCCCTATTCGACTTATCTTAAAGTCTAAAATACTTGCTAAACTTTCGCTTTGACTATCGGTAAATCTCTCTCTAGATTTCAGAGTAGGTGTAACTACAAAGGAACAAAAGAATTGAAGAACCGTTAGAAGCCATCATCATCAAGTCTCGACTTATTCTTCGTCGGGATTCTCGCAATAGTTGATTTCTGAGAATAAAAAAGAAGTCAATCTCACAACAAAAGAAAGGCAACCTCTATAAACGTGCACAACTTATATTTTGGGGTTATTATCACTTTATCCCCTTAATGTTTGGTGCTGCTATCAATTTTCCCCTTAACGTTATCTTTTAATCACTTTACCCCCAAGACTAACAGTCAAATTTAACGGAGTTTGTTAATTAAAGTGAAAAGACACGTTTAACCTTTAAAATTATTATCACTTTACCCCCAAAAAATATAGTCTCATTATTAATTTACCCCCTAGAGTTATTTTTTTAGGCAATTTATCCTACCATTAAATCAACTTAGCAAGTCAAAAAACTTTAGAAGAAAATACTCTCCTCTTTGCATAATAAAAATAATAAAAAATTTAAAGTGACTCTTCTCTTTTTTAGTATCAAGAAAAAAGTCAAAGTATTAATATCTTTCTTCTTGGCAATCTTATTAATATTAAAAAAATAGAAAGATGGAAAGAGGGAGGGGGAGAGGGAGAGGGAGAGAGAGAGCTCAATTCTTTTTTTTTAATTACAAATAAAAAAGAATTAAATACTTTTATTATTTTAAAATTATTTCACTTTTTTGTTTACCACCAAATTCCAATCCCAATCTCGACAACCTTAAAAAAATATGATAATATTAGACTTTTCTTTATTTTCTTTTTTTGCAAAATCTAATGTTTTGTCTCCTTCTTGCCTAGCTCTTTTTCTTTTCCTAGTATTAATAAATATGAAAAAAAGAAATTTGAGAAAATATTTTTATTTTTATGTTTTTCGATCTCTTAAATTGAAAAAAAAGGAAGAATAACCATTTCAACTTTTTTAATTTTTAATTATATATAAAAAGGGTAAATATATTTAAAATTTTTTGACCATACTAGTTAAATTAACGATGAGGTAAAATGCCTAGAAAATAATGTTAGGAACTAAAGTGATTGTATCGCTATAATCTAAACGAATAAAGTGATAATAACAATGTAGTAATGCTATAAAATAAAAGGGTATTTTTGTCCAAAATTTCTTAACATGTTAGAGTTGAATTACTTATGGGGATAAAGTAACTAAAAGATAACATTAGGGGGTAAACTGATAGTAATGATATAGTTTAAGGGGATAAAGTGATAACAACCCTATATTTTGATCTTTCCTCTCTATTTCCACTTTACACCCTATAATCTCCAATGTACTAGTTTGGCTAGTCTCTCAACACCTTTGCTTTAATGAGCAACCAAATTTTCGACTGAAAAACAATTGATTAGATGGAGAAGCTTTTGTTCACCATTGGGAAAGAGATTGCAATGTAGTGGTTTGTAAATTCTGGATGGAAGGAGTTAGGGCAAATTAAGGTCTCATCCTTACAAAAAAGGATGTATGTTTACAGATTTGCTGATGCAGAGTCAAAAGTAAAAGTGCTGGATCAGTCTTCATGGCCCATGGCTAGCAAAATGTTGCTCCCAATGCCATGCAGTCCTGATCTTGATTTTCACAAAGAAGAGTTGGATGCTACTCTAGTTTGGGTGCAATTCCCAAGAATGAAGCTCCAATACTATACTGAAGCTGGCCTGAGTGAACTTGCAAGTTACATTGGTGTACCGTCTCGGATGAATTGTGTGCAGGGATGTGACAGTAATTTCATTTAAAAATGGTACAAATTTAGAGTAATCAATGCTATATACATGACTACTCCTACTTTTTCTGAAATTTCCAAACTCCCTTGGTGGATTTAAGGAGTAAACATATTTATCAAAATAATCCTACATATGATTCCAAAGATATTTTAATGCTTAAGATTATTTCAGCTGGACTAGACTTTAAAGATTCAAATAGATATGATGCCTTTCATCATACATTGATAAGCAAACTGCTGCCCAGGATCATGTTGCTTATGCTAGAATTTGTGTTGAGTTAAGGATTGACGCCCCTAGGCCTTCAAAAATTCTTATTACAAGGATTAAATTACTTATTACCCCCTGCAATTTTACATAATGCCAAATAACCCCCATAAAATTTTAAAATAATCACATAACCCCCCTGTGATTTTGTGTAAAGTGGAAAATGAACGGAATGCACAATCAATTATAGTGTTTATATCAATTTCAAAGTCAGCGTGATATATTCTTAATATTCATATGACTTCCTTATAGTTTGTATAATATCCACTTTACCCTCTGTGATTTTTGCACTTATTTATAATCTCCCTATATCTTTATAAAGATGGTTAAGCCATTGATTGATTAGCATTTAAGTAAAAGAACTATTGGTATTTCAACTAATGTCAATAAACAGGCTATTTTCCATCAAATTTCCACTTTACAAAAAATTATAGGGGGTGAAATGGATATTTTAAGATGTTAGGGGATCACATGGCAATAGATTAAAACCAGGGTTATACATAATTTAACCTTATTATTATGAATTTGGGGAATTAGCCAATAGGGTATGAATGGATTCCAGTCAGGTGTTCTCACTGCCAGAAATTTGGACATAATGTGAAAATGTGCCCATTGGTGGCTAAAACTACCAAAAGGCTATCGAAGGAATCAAAAGGTGATATTTCCAAATCAGTTGGGAAAGTGCATGAAGAAAAAGCAGAGAAATTGGTTGGCTTGGAAGAGGATAATGTAGTGGCTCCTAGATATACTAAGGTGGATGATTGCTCAAATAAGGCTACAGGTCGAGTGACTCAACTGGGGTCTAACTCTGCTCAAACAGGTACAATCTCAGTTTCTACAGAAGCTGGACCTATTTTAGTTGGGAATGGCAGCTCAGGTGGTGTGAGGCTGAATCTTGAATTGGGAAAAAACCTGTAGAGGTCAGAATTCTCACAAGAAGTACATCAGAAAGGTGAAAAATTGGGCACAGGTGCAAGGAAACGCACGAGTAATAATCTCTATCCCTCAATTACATAATGAACTTAGTATGCTGGAAGATTAGGGGGTTGGATGACCCTGTTAAACAATCAGAAATTCAAAAGATTGTGAATCGTACTACAGCTAGTATGCTTGGTATTACTGAAAATAAGCTCCGTATTGAAAATGTGGATAGAGTTATGAAGAAATGTTTGCCAAATTGGCATTATGTGCACAATGGTAGTATTTGTAGTGTATGTAGAGTTATTTACTGCTGGAAAAATGATATGACCTGCTCTGTACTTAAAATTCATAAGTAGTGTATTGCATGTTTCGTGGAATTTCCTGGTTTTGATATGTTTATAGTAACTATGGTCTACGCGATAAATAAAGTTGAAGAGAAGAGACCATTTTGGGATCACTTTCATAGTCTTAAACCTCTTGCTGATGGGATTCCCTGGATTATAATGGGAGGTTTTAATATCATCAGGAACTATTCTGAAAAGTTGGGAAGTTTAGAATATGACCTTGGTGCTATTTCTGCATTCAATGATATAATAATTGATACTCTAGACATTGGTGAATTTCCTGCTAAGGGCTGTTTCTACAGTGTGTGTAATAAGAGAGAAGATGGTGGGCGTGTATATAGTAAAATTAAAAAGAGTTTTTTGTAAATAAAGAATGGTATTCTGGTTTCCCTATTACTGAAGCAGAATTCCTTCTTCCTGGTACTTCTAATCACTCTGCTATACAAATATCCATTAATTCTGAGTTAAAATTTGGCCCAAAGCCTTACAAGTTCCATGTTTTTGGATGAGTCATCAAAAGTCTGGAGAGATCTTCATCAGATATGGTTAGACCAGGATGATTCTCAAGCCAGCCCAGTCAGAAGCATTTGTCAAAAGCGCGAGTCCTTAAAGCTAAAGAGTTCAATAAGGAATTTTTTGATAACACTTCGCTTAGAGTGCTTAAAAAAGGGAGCAGTTATGTCTGATTCAGAAATCACTCACTGGACAACCTTCTGATGAAAATGTTATTCAACTGGAAAAGATTGTAAAAATGGAGTATATTGATCTCCTTAAGGCAGCAGAGGCTTTCTATAGAGACGAAGGCAGGGTGGAGTGGCTTAGAGCAGGTGATAAAAACACAAAATATTTTCATAGACAGGTAGCTAACCATACAGCAAAAAATAGAATTGTGGCATTGTAAGCTGATGATGGTGAAACTGTCAAGGACTATTAGAAAGTTAAGGAGATGGCTGTGGACTTCTACAAGCAATTATTTAGCAGTTAGAATCTCAATCCTGACAACTCCAGACTACACCAAGTCCTATCCAATAAGCTTTCAGATGAATAGAGGCTTAATCTCCAAGCTGAGATAACTGAGCAGGGATTAAAGAATGCAGTATTCCAGATAAAAGGTGGAAAACCTCCAGGCCAGGATGGCTTCTACGCTGAATTCTTCAAAACAAATTGGCAACTGGTTGGTAAAGAGGTTATTGATGCTTTGCAATTTTGTTTTTCTCACAACTACATGTATATGCCTCTAAACAGCACTATTATCACACTATTGCCATGGCAGCTTTTACTGCTGTGTTTGAATGGAGCATTGCTCATAAAAGTGGTTTTGTCTTCCATCTGAAATGTGGAAAGGCTGGACTATCCCACTTGGCCTTTGCTGATGATCTCTTCCTCTTAACTGGTGCTTCTCCTGAATCGTTTCAGTTAATTAATCACAATATACATGAGTTTGGAGAGTTATTTGGTCTTAAGCCAAATTTCCAAAAATGTCAAGTTTTCCTAGCCGGAACTGTTGATAGTTTAGATAATGAGCTATGCAACATTGTTCATATGCCTAGAGCGGAATTGCTAGTAAAGTATCTTGGGCTGCCACTTATTACCTATAGACTATCTATGAAGGATTGTCAATCAATATTTAGCAAGATTCAAAATTGGGAAAACAAAAAGCTCAGTTATGGTGGAAGACTCCAGTTGATCCAAGGTGTGCTCAATCGTATTCATCTTTATTGGGGGAGTGCTTTTATCTTGCCAAAGTCAGTTGTCAGAAAGATTGATCATAGCATGTTATCAACCTTCTTAAGGGCAGGAGAAGTTAAGCAGCATTATAACCCCAAAGTCTTCTAGAATGATGTGTGTACTCCTAAGAAAGAGGGTGGACTGGGCTTATTCAATCTTGCAGAATAAAAACAAGTGCCTGATCATGAAGCTTCTGTGGAATATCTGTACTAAGAAGGACTCCCTTTGGGTCAAGTGGGTGCCTGAAATTTTGCTGAAAGGTCATTCTATTTGGGGGTAAAAGTACTAAGTGACTCCTCTTGGGCATGGAGGAAGATACTCCAGCTAAGAAGCAATATTCAACTCTTTATCAAAAGATTAGTGGGAGATGGAAGTGTATCTTGAATGGTAACTGGAAGTGGCCTTGTGGGAGGAGGTGGTCTAAAGATGTCAGAGACTTGATGCAAGCAACCCCTGATCCTTTTAAACCTTTTCCAGATATGCAAGATCAAACAATCTTGTCCACAAGCTCCACGAACACATTATCTGTTAAGTCTGCTATGAAGATTCTCAGAGCTTGGAGACTGAAAGCATATTGGTATAAACTTGTATGGGGCAAAAACTATGTTCCTAGATTTGCCTTTATACCATGTCTAGCTTGTAGAAGAAGGCTAAACACTATGAACAGAATCATGGTATGGGGGTTACAGGTTTCAACCACTCTTCTTAATGTAATGTGTCAAGAAGAAAATGAAACTTTTGACCATTTACTTTTGGCTATAGAGTCTCTCAGTCTGTATGGCAGAAGGTCCAAAACATGAGTGCAGGTTTTAGAGGGAGCTACAATTGGGAGGAAAAGCTGAGTTGATTAGCAAAGCATTGGAGTTCAAACTCTTTTGGCCATCAGTTCAAAAGACGTGTTTTCGTAGTGACAGTTTATGAACCATGGAAAGCAAGAAATGCAGGCTATATTTTGGCTATATAAGTTTTCGACTTCTCGGAATATAGTGCGTGCTATTATTGATTCTGTACAGCATGTGGTTCGACCTTGGGGGAAAGCTCCTAGAACCAGAGAGAATTATGCACTTGCTTTAGAATGGAATCTGTCCCTAGAACTATAAGCATGAAGTTTTCACCAATGTATAGAGTCTGTAGTAATAGCTTTGTACATCATGGCCCAATTTTTTGTCACTCCATTGGAGGAGAGCTGAAGCAATTCTCTTTTGTTGAAAATGACCGGGCCAATGGAGGAGGATGGTGTGAAGAATGAGGAAGAAGAATATAACACTGGGACTCTATCTGTCTTGATGTTGAGTGTCAAAAATAACACTCAGGTGCTCATTAACTGTCAGAACAACAGAAAGCTTCTTGGTCGTGTGCGCGCCTTTGACAGGCACTGCAATATGGTTCTGGAAATGTCAGAGAGATGTGGACTGTGGTGCCCAAGACAGGAAAAGGCAAGAAAAAAGCTCTTCCAGTTAACAAGGATAGTTCATTAGTAAAATGTTCCTTCGCCGGGATTCTGTAATCATTGCTCTGCGAAATCCCAAGTAAATGATTTGGGATTTCGGCGCGTGATAGACATAACTGCCCTAATGAGCTGAACTAAGATTGTGTTTTGGGAAAAATAACAATAGGTACAGCCTTTTTACCGTGCCGATTGTTCGACTTATCTCTACTCACAAAGCATAGCTAGCCTACAGATTTGGCTGTAACGTATCTGTCCGAACAATGGTTGATTTTGTGGCCCTAATCTTTTTAATCGTTTAAACAAAAAGATAGTAAATTCCCCTCAATGGAAATGATTAACACTCCTGAGGTAGACCAAGAAGACAGACAGTTGACTCGACAATTCAAGATAAGTAAAAGCACCCAGCAAAAGTTGAAGGTACAATACATGAGATCTTTTAACGGACTAGTTATACACTATGCTAGAGAATTAAAGAATTAAGCAACTGTATTTCGAAAAATAGATGAGGAAAAAATGTTAAGCTGAACTCACACACCTGAAAACTTTGAAGCAGATTTCTCCAGAAAAGCCGGATTATTGTGCTCAACCAATATTGCGCAGCAGATTGCCCACAGAGGTACTCAAGGATTTCATTCCAAAATCCTTTGCAGAAAACTGCTAAGAGGCTGGAACTTGGAGAAATGGTTGCTGCATCTCAGAGTCAAGTACTGGTAAGGTCCATCATCAACTTTGATTTTAAAAAAGTACTGGTAAGGTCAAAAGGTCCCACACGGAGGGTGACGGAGAGACAGTATCTGATCTATCACAAGTTGACTCGATCCATCCTTCGACGGCTGATTAGGTATCTAGAATCCTGAACTAGGACGGACTGGAAGGAACCACGGGCCACCAACCCCCGTGTTCGTCAATGTTTTGTCTGCTCAAGAGTATGAAAGTTTATGAAAGTATTGTCTTCGTATTCATACTTTTGCCCCCGATAAAATTGGTGAGGAAAAATTTAACTTATACGCGTTATTCACAAAGAAAAAAAAAGATAAGAGATGAGAGAATAAAAATTTCAATAATCAATAAAAAGCATTGCACTTTCAATTGAGCAAAGAGACGTTGTATCAACTTCGCCTTGATTTAATGGATTCTAAATTAGCACTTGGAAAAGTTTCTAATCATTTTTTTCATGTAATGTTATAGTATTTTTAAAAAAAAAAAGATAAAATACAGAAAACTTTCTTGTAGTTTCACTGAAGATCAATAAGTCATCTTGTGATTTTAAAATATTCACATAATTGCCTTGTACTTTAAATTAATATGAAATTTCGCATGAAACCTGCAAGTGATATATTATTATTATTACTTTAATATTTTTTCTTTTGTTTTCATTTTTTCATTTTTCTTTTTGGTGCTCAAATTCTTTTCACTTAACTATCATGGGTGATTTTACAAATTTTAAAACTTTTGAGATACTTTTAAAATTTTTAAAATTTATACAACATCCTCCTTCCTCTTTCCTCCCCTCCACCTACTACCACCCATCATCACTAGCTGCCACCACCTTCTTCTCTTCTCTTCTCTTCCCTTTTTCACTTCCCCCTCCCCCTCTTCCCACTTCTCCTCTTCCCTCCCTTTCCCAACCCATCCCTCTCTATCCCCCCCCCCTCTCCTTGGTGACCAAATCTGGCCGCAACCATAGGGCAGCTTGCCGACAGATCATGGGGTCGTTCGTTGACTTTCGACAGAGCCACAAAAAGGTTTTCTATATTTTACCGAAGAAAAAAACTCCTTCAGGTAATCTTCAGTCTGAACATACATACATTTCTTGCCACTCTATTGTCATTTTGTTGATTGCATTAATGATTTTTTCAGTTGGTTCATGTTTGATGTCTTTGTTGGAGTTCTATAGTACATGATTTGCTTTTACATGCATTTGTCTTGTGAATTCCTTGTTACCCTCTAAAGTGCTCTTTTGTGTTTGTTTTCTGGAATAGCGGTTTTAACTTGGGTTTTTATTTTTATTTTTTTTGAGGGAAGACAATAAACCTTACAAAAAAGAATAGAGAAAAAAGAGGATTTAAAAATTGAACTAGGAACATCACGGATTTTTAGCTAATGTTTTTGCCAATTAAACTGCATCATGGGACAAGGTTTTCATCCTTTGAATGTGCCTTAGAACTTAGAAGTCCCATTTAGTTCAGGTCATTTAATTACCAAGTTGCGACATTGTTATACAACAATTGTATTAAGGTACCTTTTGTCTCAGGTGCTGGTACTATCTTCTGGTCAATTGCACTTTAACCCCTTAATATTTGAGAATTGTAATACTTGCCCTTGAACCTTAAACATATAACTGTAGACTTTTTTAAAAAATAAAAATGAAAAAACTTTAGTCCCATACTCCTATGTCTAATATTTATTGTTTACAAGGTCAATAAAAGCTTGAGCATTTTAGTAACCAAATACCATTTTTTTTTGTGTAATCCGGAGCATGCCCAGACTCGAACCTTTAGGACCCGAGTTGGCACATCAAATCGGAGGAGTGCGCCACGACCCCACGCAGCGACTCCGAGCGAGTCACAGGAGTAAGAGCCCGCTTACCGCTGGTCACCCTTGTGAGGGCCAAATACCAAGTTTCACTTGTGCTTTAGATGGCAAACCACACGTTGTCATTCTGGAAGAATTAATTATGCATAGTTTCATGCCTTACAAGCCGTTTATGAAGCTAATTGATGCCTCCATTTAACCCCACTTGTTTCATTTGGCTTAATGATGGTTTGCCCAACTATAATTAAAAGGCTGTTACCAATGCACAAACTACGTTTATTTTATCTACAATTATCTCTGGGCAGACTAATGCCTTCTTCATTTTTAACCCCCAATTTGAATTGTATATTTCGAGGACAAATTTTTCCTTGAAATGTTTGGCAACATACTGCTTGATCTTAAGCCTTGTTATCGAAGGTTTTGCTATATACAAGCAACAACTACTTCTGGCAAAGTCGAATTTTTTTTTTTCAAACCAAAGAGTTTACTACCCAAATATTTTTATTACAAATCCAATTAGCAGCGCTATCAAATTAAAAATTCTTTTGCTGCACCCAAGATTCATGAAATATGAAAATAGAAAAGCAAACGAAATCAAGAAATGGGAAAACGATAGTAGTCATAATACCAAATATGCACGGACTATCGTAAAATTGTTTAACAAGGCATTTAGATCAAACATGTCATACGAATCTTTGGAAAAAGTAGTTTCTTAATTTGTAACATTACTAAAAAAAAAAGTAACATAACCTAATAGTATCAATATTTCTACTGTCGTACAAGGATTTGATTACCAGAAGACTAAAATATCTTTATTCCGTCTCATTTCTTCTCCTCAACTGAGATATTTCCTCATCGCTTCATCTCCATGAGTACGGCACCAATCAATCCTAAAACCTACTACTTTCCCTCCAATGAATTGTATATGTGGAAGACAGTTCAGTCTGCACGCCCCAAGGGTAAGAACTGTCCAGAGGTATAGTATCTAATGGCATGAAAGTCTTTCTGATATCCTCATGTTTGAAAAGTTAATATATGTCCTTTTCTATTGGTCGTGAAGAGGTATATCGTAGGTAAGAGGAACACCATTGGCAACACGTATAAAACATTCCACTGCATACAAGGATTCAACAATATTAAGGCATGAAAGTCTCTAACAATGAGTTCAATAATCAAACGCCAGCCTCAAATTTCTTCTAAATGGGTGAGTGAAGAAAGGCGGTTTAGAAAACACAATTTTAAATGGGTTAACTGGGTTTGGTGGATTATCCAATTATATTCATTTATTAAATGAGTATAATTGGACAACCCATATATACTCATATGTAAAAATTAAAATACCCATATCTAACTATTTATGGATGGGTATAAATAAATTTAGTTAAATAGATTTGTTTGTCACCTATAACTCAGAGGTACGAGAAGTGTATATATCTAAAATATAAGAGATATAAAGTGTAACTATCAACGCATTGCGAGGTATGTAGTGTAATTAACCCTTTTTTAATTGGTCTGATGTTCTTGTCATTTGCTTTTCGTGGATGGCTTTATAATCAATTTTGTCTCCCGACGTGCTACCAGACTATTTTCCGTCACGAAATGCAACTTGCTTTACTGACGCTGAATTTTTTTTTTTTTTTTTATAATCTCCCCAGTCACCATTGACTTCAAGTCTTTTTATATCTAGTATTTTACTTTGAAATGGACATCAATTTGATGCTGATGAATCAAGAAACGAATTTGGTTCAATTTTTCAAATACTCAAATTTTCAATTTTACTAATTATAGTATCGTATTTTACCATGCTGAGATCCATTCTCACCTCTAGCCTTGCGTAGTTAATATGGTTTGGTTTTTGTGATCTCTTTTGTTTAGTTATAATAAACATGAATTTGTTTTCAACGGTTCATAAATGGTTGTTACGGCCTCTAAACATTTCATGAAGATGACTCTCTTTCTCTGCATGGGCAAAATCAAAGATTAGTTTTCTTCCAGCTTCTTGTTAGTGAATGATGGAACTAAATAATAATTTTGCATTACATTAAGTCTATAGATGATGGCCCACCATTGGCAACTTGGAAATAAGATAATGGTTAATTACTGTTTTCAAAATAAGCTTTTGTTTAGCAAATATGTTTTTTATTTTGATGGTTTATCAATGGTTGTTGGCCTTTATACATTCCATTAAGGCGGCATCTCTGTCATTGCATGGAATAAATTATAATTAATTACTTTTGTTCCAATTAATCATAGGTCAATAATTAACCAACTACTTGGTCAACAGAGAGAGCTTTAAAACTCTCCTTGGGTGTAAGTCAAGGGATCGGATCTCTTAACCTAGATTCTTGTCCAGGATTTCCTGAAAATTTCACCAGTGAATGTCTTTGCACCCGTCTGATCTGGTGACGGTTCAGTCCCTTCCAGATTCTCCATTGACGCTCTTGGGTCCACCCCTTTTTTCCTTAGTATAGAGTAGGAGTAAATGTAAAATAAAATTTATCGTGTCCGAAAAAAAAAATTATAGGTCGATAACTGAACTAAAGAATTGTTTAGTAAGTTAAGTTTAATACACCCATCTTTAGCAAATTGAAAACAAAATGAGGGTTGCCTGCTGTTTCCAAAATAATGTCATTTTGTCAACCATAAGAAAATGTCAATTTGCAACTTTGCACCATAATCCCTAACATTGTTGTTTTATCACTTTACCCCTTCCATTAACACACACTCCATTACTTGAGGATTGAAAACTTTAAAAAACAAAACAGAAAAAATGTCTACTCCTAGACCAAATGGGGTACTTATACTAAACCCTCTAAAAGTATAATGTACTTTTCATTTTAATATCTATCTTTCAAGTGTGTCAATTAATCCTTTTTAATCATTAGTCAACATAATTATGTTGCCAAAGCTACTAAAATGACAAAGATACCCCTAGCACTATTGCGGTTTTCTTTTAATGTATAATTGTGTTGTGAAAACAATTTAAAAGCCAAACATGTCCCTATATGCCTATACTGCTGTTATTATTTCGTTGCTTTTCTTTTTCCATACCTTTTACTCGTATTAAGTTTATTTCAAATAAGAGAAGCCCATAGTGATCTAAAATTTATTCATCTTTCCCTTTTCTTTTTGCGTATGTTTATGTCTATCTTCATCGAGGATTTTTCTTCGTTCTCATTTGTTATTTAGAATCTGGATATAATCGTCACCTGAATGTAATGTGAATATATGCACAAATGTAAACCAAAATTCAAGTTCAAACAGCTTAAATGAGCTCACCTTAATAACGTATTAGTACATGACATTAACTATTTTGGTAATATCAAGTTAAAATTTGTATGGAGATTAGATTAGAACATGACATTTAATTAGACTGTATGGAGACTTAGGAAAGCATTAAAATTTGTGATGATAAATTTGATGACTGAAATAAATCTGCATTTGCTATATCTCAAGTTAGTTAGGATGGGAAAGTAATTTAAAGTTGCAGCAAGCATCATTTGGTTTGCTCTTACATGTCCTAAAAAGAGAATATATTATAAATTAGCTATTTATGTGACCATTTTAGAGCCAAAACCATATCTCCTTTTGGATAATAGCCTGAGTTCTTGGTAAAGAAAAGAAAAGAGAAGGAAAAAGTGATATGTACTTCAACCATACACCTTACTTTCATTGAGCACAATGTCTCATTGTTCTGAAAATATAGAACATTTGGCATTCCAGCTCTAGGAAACAAGATATACTTGCTTTTTGTATCATAAAATGTCGATACATAAATTATAAGCTGAATTAAATTTGCCTCCCCCTGATGTTCAGATGGTAGCAATTGGCAAACTGCAGTTTTGTCTCTGCATTGTAGTTAAAATCTGTACAATTACATTACAGTATGCAGGGTTTAAACTTGATATTATCAATTTTGATATGTTAGAGTTTAATCTATAAATCAAAAAATGTTTGGTTCATGATTCTAAATTTAATCTTCCAAGACATGTTAACTACATTGGAATGCTTTTTGCCACTTTCCATTTAATAAAATTGTCAAGAGTAACAGGCTAAATAAAATAAATAACATAAAAATACTATATTATGATGTCGAAGATCAAAATTTTTAGTTTCTAAAAAATTATATATTTTAGGATATTATAATCACGTGCTTTGCACGTGAACTATTACTAGTATCTTATGTTACCGTATCAATGCACGTTGATTCATTCGAAAGTACTTAGGAAAGGCTATGAATCAAATGAGTTGATTAATAATTGGGTAAAAAACAAAAAGACCCCTATGGTAAGTCTAATACACAAAAAAGCCCCTTATGGTTTCAAAATATACAATACGACACCTCATACTTTGAACTAAATTGTAAAGGTGACGGAATCCGTTAAACTTAACGGAAATGACTTATTGGAACCTAAAAAAAAAAATTTATACCTAATTTTTATCAAATATACCTATTCTACCCCTTAACCCTCAATTCTCTCTATTCAGAGAATAAAACAAATGATTTTTTTGAGCTGTCTTTTGCTTAATTTATTAGGGCATTTTGGTTATTTCGTCCATTTCCATTAAGTTTAACGGATTCCGTCACCTTTACAATTTAGTTCAAAGCATGAGGGGTCGTGTTGTATATTTTGAAACCATGGAGGGCTTTTCTGTGTATTAGGTTTACCACAAGGGTTTTTTTGTTTTTTACCCTTAATAATTCTTTGTTTAGTCAGATGAAGCACCGAGATGCAATCACTTGGAGCACAATGATTGCGGCATTCACTTACTGGTACATGCATGGCGAAGCAATTGCTGTTTTCTGAGAGATGAATCCGATTGAAGAAAATATTAACGCAGTTACCATGTTGAATCTTATTGAAGCCTGCTCTCTTTTTGCTGATCTAAGCATATCAATGTTGTAATGACTGAGCTAGAGCCAAGGCGGTTAGGAGTCAGGAAGTTAGTTGAGAAGTAGTTGAGAAAGGAATATTCTACTAGCAGCTAGCATAAATTAGTTACTGATAGTTACTTCAATTTGTTAGACCACTAGAAATTGGTATAAAACAGGAGAGTAGAGAATGCAGAAGGGGTGATGTATGAATTGTTGTAATCATCTTCTTCCTCCGTCAATAATATCTCACTCTCCATTCTTACAATCTTCCTTTTATTCTTTTCTTTTCCTTCCCTGCATCTATTTCTTCTTGTAGGAACCATAATAATTGGTATCAGAGCTTGCGGTCCTTGGATTTGCAAGCTCGGCCATCGAATCCTTAGATAACAATGGCTGAAGGCACGAGAATGAAAGGCTTTGAAGAACAATTGAAGAAACAAGATTCAACGATTCAGAGTATTCTTGAGTCTAATGTAGCAGAAAGACAGCCATTGAAGGAGAAATTAGAGGCAAATTACTCTGACATGAAAGCTCTCTTAGAAGCTAATGCTACTGAGATTTTTGTTGCTTATCTTTCCCCTACACTTGTTATAGCTTGGGAGTTGAGGCTAGCAATATCTAATATTTGCCTAGAACCAATTAGAAAAAGTAAATTTTCTTGAAAGTCTTAATGGTTGGTATAGGCAAATTTTGAGTTGCAGGAATTAACATACAAAATGATCAAACTTGTCAAGGAGTCCCTAGACCCCTAGTCCACTCCAAATTGTATGGGAAAGATTTTTGGAACCTTGACAATTTGATTCATGCCTTATTGGTGTCAGGATTTATACTTGTATTGTACTATATGAGTTTTTTTTTTTAAACCACCATTTGAGAGTCACATTTAGGCTTGCAAGTGGTATAATACTTGGTCGGACAGACATTGAAATTTTAACATGATGATCACTTTATGTGTCAATTTTTCATGTTGCACATTTTTTTAACAAGCATTTTTTAGCTTCTTGTTTAAGGTTTGCGAAAATAATATAGCTAGATAAATTATACTTCTGTCTAGCTAGATAAATAATGTATCTTGTAATAAAATATGCTTCTATCTAGCTACATAACTAATGTAGGTCGCCAGAGCCATTGCTAACAGCATTGCTGCTTTACATACAAGTAAGAGAAGAGTTGGGGGTCGGACGGGAATTCCAGAAGGGCACACTTAAAATCATAAACAGGACTAGGAGGGCACAATTTTGCATATCTATTACACAAGGCAGTTCTATAGTTTCACAAAATACACACTTGTCACCTAGAAATACTAGTATGTTTCGTATGGAAGTCCGTACGAATTATTCTTATGAGAAATAGTCACACACATTAATTAGGGATCCAACTATCCAACCCCATACCTTTTACTAGTAGCTTTCCCCATAGACAGTGGCAAAATCTCTTTAACCTCAGAGGCAGAGCCACAGTCGTGAAATGGTGGTTGCACTCTGTTGTGGAGTAGGAGACTAGTCATTCAATGACCTGCTCTGCTTCACCAGCAGTTCCTGAAGTACTTGTTCCGATTCCTGAAGCACTTGTTCCGGCTGAGAAAATTGGTCGGTCAACGGCACCTCCCTGGAATGCAAAGGTGACAATCAGTTTAAGCAAAAACATGATCATATGTATATCAACTGTTTTGGTTTCTTTAGTCGATATGTGTTTGTCAAGTACTTCAAATTAAAAGTCCAGAAAATTCGAAATACCCACAAAAAAATGGATAATATTATTAATCTATGGAAATTAACAGAAGCATTGATTCCATGGATCCCTTCAGGTACGACAGTCAAATAAACAAAGTCCAAAACTGACGGCCACGAAATGCTAAACACCTTCGATCGATAGAAAACATAATGACATTAGGCTTATCTTCTCACAATTATTTTCTAAGGATGGACCGAGCGCAGGGTCGACTTCTTCAAATAATATGGATGTCAAAATCATAAAGAACATTGAGATACACAATTTGCATATTTTCATCGTTCTGCTCCTTCCATTAATGCTGATCATACAAATGTAGCATGCTTAGAGGCGCAAAGTGCCCCACATGACTGCATCTGGTATCCTGACTGATTCACTAGTATATAAAAATATTTTGATATTTTCAATCAAATTACCAAGTATATTAAAGACTTTATACCGCAATATTCTCAATTATGAATTTACAGTCCTGAGGAAACATTCATAGCCTGGCATATAAATAACTCCGTGATACTCTATCTATACAAGTGTGTTTCTACTTACGCATAGACTAGAATTCTCTTGGATGTCAAGGGATTAAATTTGGTAACACAATCATGGTTAGAGAGAACTCTGTTTACACTTAGACTAGTAGACCTTTCTATTTGTTTATATGTGATATTAGAGCATCTCTATATGTTAAGCATGTTAATTCGTGGCTTATTGGCATGCTCATCCAATTGAGTAAATTCTTCTGGTTTTCAAACATACCTGAATCCTGATTGCATTCACATCAACGTCGTGCATATTAAATTTTTCAATATTATAATTTGTTATGCTAATTTTGACCTATGTTCTGCCATAGCTTTTTGGAGAGAATCAATTTTGACTTGTCAGTAAGAGGGATAGATTGGGTGATATGATTTGGGGAGTGTAAGTGAGAGATCCCAAATTCGAAACCTCTCACTTGAAAAAAAAAATTCCAACCTGTCATGTTGTTAGGATCCAAGCGCGGAATAAACAACTATTAAGACATCAAGTGCACAACAATTTAATGAGAAACAAGCCACAAGCATGAAAGATAGACGACACACAATATTTAACGTGGTTCGCCTCCACCATTGGGCCTACGTCCACGGAGAGAAACCTGTTCTTTATTATGAGAGAAAAACCCTATACAAGAATACAACTTGAACCCAAACCCAACCCTTGTATACCATCTCTCATCTCCCAAGAGCCCTCTCTCACACCTCATGTATAAGGCTACATGATGCCCTTGTGTCTCTCTTGTGTGTCTTCTTGTGTGTAGTATACCAACCCACTTATTTATAGAGAACATTACTGCCAAAAAACCAAATAACAATTTGGAAACCAATACTATTTCCTAAACTCATATAGAAATAGCATCTAATTCCTGTTAAATAGGGCTTTACTTGACTACTACTTCAAGTAACTAAAACCAATTAGGAATCTAGTTACTTCCACACAAAATAGGAAATTTACCTAAAAGAAATTAAGCCAATTTCCTAACAAATCTCCACCTTGGCGAAAATTTGTTTTAGCAACCATTTGCCTTCAACTACCAAATAATATGGTACCAAACTACATACCTGAATCAATACAGCCCTGACACCAAATTGATTCAATCGACAAATGAACATGTGTAGTTACCCGAGTCCAACCTTCAGTTGACTCGTGAGAAGGTGCCTCAATTCACCATCTCCCTTTGCAGGATTTCTTCTCACCACCACTTGCAATTTGGGATCCCCTTCTCTAACCCTAACCATTGAGGCAATCAAGTGGTAAAATCACCATACTTCTTCCCATCCTCAGGACTATCTCGCCACGTGTAGTTTCCAAGACTCCACCTAAAACGAAAAACTCGTACCTGTCAGAGTCTTCTGGCGCATAGAAATTAGATCTCCTTGTTTCTTTGGGACACGTGCCACACCACCCAAAAACATAACCAAAATCTAAAATCCACCGGGATGAAATATCAACCGTTGGAGATGTGAGAAAGTCTCCATCGATTCACGTCCAAAATCAACATTGGACTCCACCTTTTCCTTGACCCTTGAATCACCTGCCTAGATTCACCGTTAAGCATCTCCATACTTTTCGACTTTTCATGCTTCACCATCAATGCCTTTTGCCAAGCCATTGAAGCAAGGATACCACTCATTAAATTTTTCAATTAGTAACAGCTACCAATCCACTTGATCTCAATAGTTAACTAGGATCCAACTACGAACCTTGAGCAGGCCAGTCTCGCAACCAAGCTCTGATACCACTTGTTAGGATCCAAGCGCGGAACAAACAACTATTAAGACATCAAGTGCACAACAATTTAATGAGAAACAAGCCACAAGTATGAAAGATAGACGACACACAATATTTAACGTGGTTCGCCTCTACCATTGGGCCTACGTCCACGGAGAGAAACCTGTTCTTTATTATGAGAGAAAAACCCTATACAAGAATACAATTTAAACCCAAGCCCAACCCTTGTATACCATCTCTCATCTCCCAAGAGCCCTCTCTCACACCCCATGTATAAGGCTACATGATGCCCTTGTGTCTCTCTTGTGTGTCTTCTTGTGTGTAGTATGCCAACCCACCTATTTATAGGGAACATTACTGCCAAAAAACCAAATAACAATTTGGAAACCAATACTATTTCCTAAACTCATATAGAAATAGCATCTAATTCCTGTTAAATAGGGCTTTACTTGACTACTACTTCAAGTAACTAAAACCAATTAGGAATCTAGTTACTTCCACACAAAACAGGAAATTTACCTAAAAGAAATTAAGCCAATTTCCTAACATCATGTTGATTTCCTTACGGTAACTAAAGCCAATTCTGCACACCCTGTTTGACAGGAACTAGGAATTTTTTTTATAAATGGATAATCATGCAATGGATGGCTGGCATATGACATCAGTATTCAATCACTACTATATCAATTTCCTTTTTTGATATAATATTATATCAATTTCTAGTTAGCATCATCTATTGGATCCAGTGCTATGGCCATTCAATTTTATTTGAGTTCTCGATTTGGTTATCTACTGATATGCCAATTGATTCAGTAAAAAGTTAGGATTTGCACATGATTTTAGTCCAAAATACCATAGCTCATATGATAGCTTGATTTTCATCTCTAGAGGCATAATATCCCTTTTAGGACTCTTAGCGATTAAAATGATAGCTTTGTTGATTTGATCTACTAGAACACCTAAGTCTCATTTAGATGGACTACCTAGGGATGACAACAAGGGCGAGTGTTGATGGTGCAGGGGCTAGGGTGGGGCGGAGGACGGGGGAGTATACCTCCATCCCACCCCACCCCACCCCTCACCTACCTTGGTAGTAGCATTTTATGCACTATATTTTGTGGGTATTTCAAGTGATTTTAAGTCATGTTTGGCTTAAAACAATAGCATTAAGGACGAAAATATAAGTTAGTTTAAGCACATGTAATTTAATGTTGGAAGTTTTTAGTTTCCTTTCACTTATTTGAATGATTGACTTCCATAGAAAAAACAGTGGAATTTTCATTGGAAGTTTGATCATCAAACCAAGCAAAAACAACCTTAAACATGCAAAGATAAAGTTGAAAAATAGGGCAAAAAAACCATTTCTTGACCAAGAAACAGTTGGAAAAATGGGCTAGAGGCAGAACAGTTCGAAACTGGTTGGAGAAAATTTGTGTTGAGAAGAAGCTGGTCGTCAAAACCAGTTCTTGTCCAAGGTCCAGTTTCTCTATCTGTTCCAACTTGTGCAACTTGATTCTTCTTGATGAATTGGTACTAGTTGGACAAACCAAGATTGATGGGACATAAAAGAGGATAGATTAACTTGTCAAGAACCTTCATTAACACTTTTGAGCATTCCAAATTTGGAAGAATCATGTAGCCTTCTTTCTTGACTTTTGAAACATTACTTTTGCTTGTATGCACATGGTAAAAATGATTTCTTTTTGGTTGCGTATAGAGCAAAGTTTGGCTACAAAAAGATGAAATTGTGACTAGTTTAAGGAAAGGAGTAGGAGAGTAAGAAGTAGAGTAACAGTTAGGAATTGGAGTGAAGTTAGTTCCTCCAAGTAGTAGAAGTAGTAGTAGCAGTAATTTCTCTCTTTGAAAAGTAACACTTATAGAAGTTCATCTAAGAGGATCTCCTTGTAACAAACTCATTTTGAAAGTTTAATTGAAGATCTTGAAGAACTTTGTTCTTCATTGGCTAAGCTTTCTCGACTCTTTCTCGTACTTGTTACTCATGTTGTCATTAGAAGATAATTATTTAGGTAAGATTATTTGAAACAAGGTAACAAAGTAGACATTTAGTTTAGAAATTATTCTATATGGGTAAGAACTTATATATTTAACATAGTTAAATTCCATCCAACCTACTATATATATGCATATACTAACAATTATTACCATCCCTTATATTGATATATTTTCCCTAATTAATCTTTTATTTCCAAAAACTTATTTCCTAAAGTACTTAATGAGTAACCAATGGGCACCGGCTAGACAAAACTCATTATATAAAAGAGTCAACTAATAATTTAAACATACGAGATGAATAGAGAAACATAACAGATTCTAGAGATGGCTTTCACCCTTTTTTAGATGTAGGGCATAGCCTTGCATCAATGTTTTCAAATCCAAACCAGATTGGCTGGTTTAATCGATTGAACCGCAAACCGACCATGTGTCTGATCTGGTTCATAACTTATGTTGACTTGACACAAGAACCAGTCAAAATTATAAAATACCATTCAACCCATTCAAATCCGATCAAGCCGTGAACTGAGGTTCTTTCTTTTTCACAAATTTGACTAAAATTATCTAAACCTAATTCCTAGTTCTTACACACTAAAATGAAATTTGACCGTTTTCTAGACTTATATGAGTTTTTATATTATTCTTTGTGAATTCTAATATTTACACAATTGGACATATAAGTTGGATAATATTGCTCTTATATTCGTTGTAGTTTTAGCATTTATAGGTCTATTGGATTTTGTTTAATTCCAGAAGTTTCAATGACTTTGTTTAATTTCAGAATATGGTGGTAGTTTATATACGATTTAAGATTTTTTTTAGTAAGTACAATTGATATGAATTTATTTGTTTGACTTTACAATTTTAAAAATTCATGTGTCTAGAAATATTTAATTTTTTATCATGTGTGGGATATCTCATTCTGTGCACAAGAGTGTGCGTGTGTATGTGTCTACATATATATATATATATATATATATATTGAATCGGGATTGAACCAGTCCAACTAGTTGAACCTCGATCCGATCACTTCACTGGTTCAATTAATGGTCCAGATTTTAAAACATTGCCCAGCAATGTATTTAGCTCCTAAGACAATTCCAAAACTAATAACCACCACGTGAACTCCAGATAAATAAACTTTAAGAAACATGAACATTCCAACTAGGCCTGTCAACGGGTCGGGTCTAGACCCGGATCCGGACCGGATCCGTGAAATTTTTGCGGGTATGGGTAGAGATTTAATTCCGTTTCCCGGATCCGGATCCGGATCCGTTTTGTCAAACAAAAAACGGGTCGGATACGGAATATAGTATTCCGACCCGTTTTAGACCCGGATCCGGATATAAATGAATTAATAATTTAAAAAATATATATTTATCAATATAATTTGATTAGGGTGATGTATTTTAATAAAGTTAATTTGATTTCTTTTCTTATTTGACTTTTTCTTTGCATTAGTTAGAAATTAGTTTACAAATATATTTTTTTCTCATTTTTATTAGAAATTATAAATTTTGGTAAATTTGTTCGAGTAGACCCGGATCCGGATCCGGGACCCGCCGGATCCGGATCCGGAACATAGAATAAAAGACCCGTCGGGTAAACGGGTCGGATCCGGATCCGGCATGGTAATTCGGGTCCGGGTCGAGTCCTGAATAATGAATTCCGGCCCGGACCCGGCCCGTTGATAGCCCTAATTCCAACTTCAAATCCCCATAAATAACAAATCCAACAAATCCAAACCCGAAGTGACCACAATGAAAGGGGTAATTTCAATATACCTAATTTAACATGCCATACACCACTAACAAAGAATGTAGTTAAAAGCAAATTAAAAGCAATTAAAACACCCACGGGGTAAATCAACTAATCAAGTAAAGGAACAAATGAATACTTGAATGACCAAGAGTTATAACATATTATAACTATAAAGTTTTAACCCTATATTTTAAATCAACCATAATATTAATGCAAATGGTAAATTCAAATTTTCCTCCGCAAAGGTTATTAGACATGCATAGAGTTCACTTTGTTTATAGTAAAACTAGTAGCCTAAAATAATAAAGTAAAAATATATGGGACTGTCAAATGGGTGGCCATTACGCAGCATTAGAAATACTTCAGATATTAGATTTTTTGGAAGATAAGATTAATTATAAAAAGTATTTTAGGTATATTCATTGTGCTAATTGTTGAGATTATTTGAATATTAACTGCAACCATCATTTAACTTCTTTTTCATTGCTATAGGTTATTGAAACAAAATATTTTATAAGTAGATCATACAAATTTAAAAATTTCATCTTAAAGTTTTCCTGAGCATGAGCTCCACGGGTCATGCCTTTCCAATTTGTTTTCCTTAAGCAAGAGAAATCAACAGCTTGAGGTTCTGAGGCCACGAGGATTTTCCCGAACATTTATAGTTTCATGGATTGGACTTTTGCCATGTTGCTTGTAAGTTTAGCCAAAATGCCTAGGACAGTAAAGTTGCGTCATACAATTTGTGATTTCTAGCTAAGTGACACAGCTTGTAGATTATGTACTTTGGATTAACAAAGTTCAATCTGTACTAGTTTCATGCTTAAGGAAGCGTTGATGGTCTTAATTTTATTTTTAGCACTGGCACGAGTCAGACTGAGGGGCGGGATGGGGCCCACAACAATTGTCAGCCCTACCCTCCCACCAATTACTGGTCAAGGAATGAGATTCCACTCTTTGCCATCTTTCCAAAATAATTGTTTGGACAGAGTATTATTTGAAATATTATTTGAAATAATAAATAAAGTATTTTTTTGTAATGTGATATGATGTATGTAAAATATAAAGGTAGTTAAAAATGTAAAAAGATAGGTTTGAAAATATATTTATGATGTAAGTAAAATATTATTTAAAAAATTTTGCTATCCAAACTTTAAGCCAAGTAAATTATTTTGAAGGTTCCTAACTTTTATACAAGATTTAATTTAGTCTTCAAATTATTCTAAAATTTAGTCAAACTAGCATTCTAGTACGGGTTTATATCTCTAAATTAGCTGCTGAGATTTTTGTGGCATGAAAGTTCGCTCATTGTAATGTTTTGGTTGCAATTTTTTTGAATATTTGTTGTTGAGTGTGTTTGACAATAGATTTGTAACTGAAAAGAGTAATTTGGATCTTACATTAAATGAAACATATAGAATTATGTAATATTTTTTTGATGTTATGTGATTTGATCCCTGATGATAAACAGTAAATTCTAGTGTTTTTCTTTGATGTGTAAGCTGGTATTAGATTAACTAAATAATGTAGTAGATGAGAACAATAATTGAATCATGTTATCTTCTCTCTCTTAATATCTTCTCTCATATCATCATGGTCTTAGGTTAATTACTAGTTAGATCTAGATATTATAAGATAATAAATCTTAAGAGAGGTCGTGTAATTTTTAAAAGTTAAAGGGAGGCCAGTGAAATAGTCAGAAACCTCAGGATAGGTTTCTAAAATTATCTCTAAAAGGAATTTTAAGGTGCAAAATTATGGTCCTTTTTTTTTTTTACCAGATACGATAGATTCTGATCTACACTTACTCTACTCTATCCTAGAGGAGGGGAGACCCAAGGGAGTCAAGTGGGGAATCGAAAGGACTGAACCACCACCAATCTTGGCAAAATTTTTTCCAAAAAAATCCTGGATTAGAATGTAGGCCAAGGAATTTGATTCATTGACCTACACCTAACTAGAGCCTTAAGACTCTCTTGATGGCCAGATACTCTAGGAATAGTTGGTTGCAAAATTATGTTCCTACTCCCTACCGCCTAGAGTGAAGCGATTATACCTATCCCGAGAAAAGGGAAATCCATTAGTTTGAATATCATGAACTTTAGAAAAGATGCAAGCATTAGCTTCACTAGGTGGATCATTTTAATTGTAGGTTTGCACTGTTTTATCCAATCTTCAATATTGCTCTATTTTTGCATCAAGTTTAACTGCAATTTTCTCAATGATAGAAGTCAAATTAGTTCTTGCACAAAACATGAAAATTATAGTTCCAATGCATCCAGAATCATCTCATTCGGATATCTGTATGTTCAGAAATTACCAAAAAAATCCTTAATTGGTCAATCCTCTATT
Organism: Coffea eugenioides; assembly: GCF_003713205.1. Lineage (NCBI taxonomy): Eukaryota > Viridiplantae > Streptophyta > Magnoliopsida > Gentianales > Rubiaceae > Coffea > Coffea eugenioides. Next base: position 46,646,637 of record NC_040037.1, read on the forward strand.
TCAGCTATTGACAGCATATTTGTTCAATTGTATTTTGACATTTTGACCAGGAAAACTCATGAATTGGATTTCAACGTCTTATAAGAAGTGTAGAGCTGTGTCTTAACTTCAAAGTGTTTAAAAATTATCTCAATTTGATCCATATAACTTGAGATATACCTGAAATACCAAAAGGTATTGAAGTTGTCAAACTTCACTTCTATTGCACTTGATTGCATTTCTTACTTTGAACATTTTGTGCTTCATATTTATTTTAAATCACTAATAATCATCCAAATATCTTCTCAATTCATTCCATTTGATGATTGAATCCTTAAACCTACAAAAACTTGGAGTTTTCACTACTTTAATCCATGGAAATGCATTTTTTTACACATGAACCATAAAATACAAACTTTACTTTTAACCTAGTCATTTAGTTATAAAAATGATTAAAACATACCAAAACTAAATAATAAAACACACTTAAAATACTCAAAATGCACACTTATCAACACCTGATAGGGAAAAAGGATTCGTTACAATAGTAAAGCCGCCTGACTGTCCAATACTGGAGTAAATGAGCAGATACAGGATGGAGAGCGGAAAATGGATTTAATAAGGTCAATATTTAATTGCAGGAAAATCAGAAACATTCCTATCAGCATGTGTGACAGCAATGACAGATTGGTTTGGCCTTTCTTTTCGTCAAGAGTATACTATGAAGACAAGATATATTAGCAAAGGAGCTACAAAAAGAGAGGAGAAATAGGCAACAGCAAAGTGAGTGTTAGTAGGAATGAGTAGAAATCCCAGGCTTGGAAGCTTATTTGGAGCTTAAATATGAAGCATAAACTAAATCACTTTATTTGGAAATGTTTGCACAGGATTTTGCCAGTAAATGAAGTGATTAAAAGCAGAATTGCGAGAGGGGAGGAAAAGTGTTTATGCTGTGGGGAAGGAACTGAAACATTGGAGCACATGTTTTTCTTTTTTCAGCAAGCCGAAATGATTTGAAAAGCTGCACCTATTAAATGGGATGGCATTGACATAATTTCTGGCTGTGGTGGAATACCCTAATGGAAGCTCAGCAAAGGAGGGAAGGGAGAGAACGTATAGTGCTGACTGTTGGATCCTTAATCCAACATTGGACTTATATGTGAATAATTATGTATTGCAAGCTGTCAATTAAGGTTAAACCCAATTAAAGTGATCAAATATAGTTTGGGATTAATGTATCTAATAGGGTGTGGGCCTTTAATGTGTAGAGACTTATGGGCTCCTATTTCTATGATAGGCGGAAATAGGGTTCCAAAAGGTAACAGGAATGTTACCTATAAATAGGGTTATGGTCTCCAGATCACAGGTATCGTTTTAGTTGTCGTATTTTCTAATACCACAAAATAGCTCTTCCCTGATATCCCATAGTCAGGAAAAGATACCAGAGAGAAACTAAAGGTCTCTCATCAACCTGGAAGGCCACCAAAATCTCTAGGGATTCAAGTGTCAAATTTATCAATATGGATTCAGGTACGCTTCCGCTATTTTATAGTTAATTTATTTCTTAATAATCGCCATATAGATTTTGGGTTTAAAGGTAATGGTTTTCACCAATGGTTAAATTTAGATAATCACCCTAACAAGTGGTATCAGAGCCCATATGGTTGATTATTAGGAAATAATCTTGTGTTAGTATTTCATAGTTTTATTACTATTGGTTATGTTTTCATAACTACTGGCTGCGGACTCTGATGCGATTAAATACATGATTGTTATGTGTTTAAATTTTCGGTTGCCAGTCGATTGTTTGTATGTTATTTTCCGTTGACCAAAGCTCCAGGTTCCATAAATTGTAAAAGCACAAGGTTAAGAGACCAAACGGCCAGAGTACTTTTTTGATTCCTTAAAGCATAATATGTATTATAGATGATGGGCCCCATAAGTAATTAACAATGGAGTTGTTGTTGCATAAAGTTTTTCCTTTTTGACTCGGTTCTGGTCTTTTTTTTTTAACAATAGACTTTTGGTCTTCGGTCAAACAACTCAATGGTTTTGATTACATAAGTCTTCACACACGGCTTTCAATCTAATGTTCACAAATTGGTAAATCAAGTGATGATTTACGTAGGACCCGCAATCCTCTTGTTTTCTGGGATCGGGAAGTGGTTTGTCTTTTCCTCCACTGTTAATGATTAAGCTATCAAAGTATGATGCAATCCAGTAACTGTTTCTGTGCTCTTAAATAGCCGAGAGTTTCTCAAATAAATTATTAACATGGTTATCTATGTTTTAAGTTTCGGGTACACAATTTCTTGCATTGATTGTGCCGTGATTTGTATTTTCCTTTTGACTTGTTTTAGTATATAAGAGGATATACATATATTTTTATGTTAAGAAAATTAGAGTTTCTTTAATTTAAGTGAACCCTAATAAAGTTAATAAGATATTTAAGCCCTACAAAGTCCATATGTTTGGCTCACCATATATATAATTTTATAAAGTATTTATGGATTTCAAAAAAAAAAATTGGGTTTGAATAATAAATTGGGTCAAATTATGGATATGGACCTTTGGTCCAATAAGTTTTGATCCAATTGATTGTTTGATCAGAGTTAACTAAAGTTGACTTTGATCAAAATTTTATTTAATTTGTATAATTTTAAATTTGAATATTGGTATGATTATATATATATTTTGGAATAAATTAATTGAAATAATATGCCACCAAAGTGACCTCTATTATAAAAATTAATTTATTTTAAAATATAACTAGTTGAGTACTTGTAATTTTATGAATATTGATCGGCCCAAAGGAAGGTCCATATTTAATAAAATTACATGTGCACTTGTGGTAATAAATAAGTGATAATTATTTGGATTTTACATGTGATTTATAAATTGGCCCAAAGGAAAATTTATTTTTCAACATGTTATTATTATTAGTATTTATTACTGCACCAAGATATCACTTAGAAATTAATATTTTTGTCCAAAGACAAAATATTAATGGAATATCGATATCTTGCGATGGAGTTACCTTTATTTAAATTTATTATTATTCTGATTTATGTGAGCATAGTTTTAATTATATTATGTTTTCTGTTCAGTTGCGAATGATCTTACAAATATCACTTCCAACATCAATAATATTCCTATGTTGAATGACACAAATTTCAAGTCCTGGAAAGAAAATCTCTTGATAGTACTTGGAGTAATGGATCTCGACCTTGCGTTAAGGATTGATTCTCCCACACCTCTTACAGATCAGAGTACCTCTGATGAAAAGAGAAATAATGAGAGGTGGGAGAGATCAAATCGTTTGTGTCTGATGATCATTAAAAAGGCCGTTCCAGAAGCATTCAGGGGAACAATGTCATAAACGACTGTAACCGCTAAAGAGTTCCTTCAAGACATTGAAAAAAGGTTTGTCAAGAACGAAAAGGCTGAAGTTAGTACGCTCTTGACACGCCTAGTTTCAATGAAATATAGTGGTAAAGGCAATATCAGAGAGTACATCATGGAGATGTCTCATCTTGTTTCGAAATTAAATGCACTTAAGTTGAAACTCTCTGAAGAGTTACTAGTGCATTTGATTTTAATATCTCTTTCTACACAGTTTAGCCAGTTTAAGGTGAGTTACAACTGTCAAAAGAAGACTTGGTCTCTAAATGAACTCATCTCACACTGTGTAGAGGAAGAGGAAAGGTTGAAACAAGAGCAGACAGAAAGTGCCCATCTGATGTCAACCACTAATAATAAAAGTAAGGGACTTAAGAGAAAGAAAGAAAAAGGAGCTGCAGGTACAGCGCCACAAAAGAAACAACAAAAGAAATCAAATGATCAGGGAAAGAATAGTTGTTTCTTCTGTGGAGCTGAAGGGCATCAAAAGAAGCATTGCACCAACTATCACGCTTGGCGTGCTAAGAAAGGTATGCTTCTTAATTTGGTTTGTTCTGAGGTTAATTTAACTTCGGTACCTAGACACACGTGGTGGTTAGATTCTGGTGCAACAACTCACATCAGTGTGTCTATGCAGGGTTGCCTGAATTGCCGAAAGCCTAATGATAATGAAAGATATATCTACGTGGGCGATGGCAAAACAGTTCAAGTTGAGGCAATTAGAGTTTTTAGATTATTGTTAAAAATCAGATTTTATTTGGATCTCTATGAGACATTTGTTGTACCGTCTTTTAGACGGAATTTAATTTCTATTTCTGCTTTGGACAAATTTGGTTATTTTTGTTCATTTGGAAATGAAAAATTTGAATTGTTTCATGATTCAAAATTGGTTGGTTCTGGTTCTTTAATGCATTACGATAATCTATATTTAATTGATACGATTGTCTCATTTAATGAATCTCTGCATTTGAGTACTAGAGGAGTAAAGAGAAATTAACCAATGAGAATTCAGCCGCATTATGGCACAAGAGATTGGACATATCTCCAAGCGGAGAATGGAAAGACTTGTGTCAAATGAAATTCTCGACCCTTAAACTTTACAGATTTTATGATTGCATTAACTGTATAAAGGGAAAACAAACCAATCAAAGGAAATTCGAAACCAATAGGTCTTCAGACGTTTTAGAACTTATACATACAGATATTTGTGGGCCATTTTCTACATCTGCTTAGAATGGTCAACAATATTTTATAACGTTCATAGACGATTTTTCAAGATATGACTACATATATCTCATTTCTGAAAAGTCACAGTCACTGGATGTGTTCAAAAATTTTAAGGCTGAAGTTGAGAATCAACTCAACAAAAGAATTAAAACGTCAGATCTGACCGTGGGGGTGAGTACTATGGTAGATATGACGGTTCAAGTAAACAACGTCCAGAACCATTTACAAAATACCTAGAGGAATGTGGTATCGTCCCACAGTACATTATGTCAGATTCACCCACTATGAATGGTGTAGCTGAAAGACGAAATAGAACACTTAAAGACATGATAAGGAGTATGATATGTCATTCTACCTTACCAGAGTCACTCTGGGGTGAAGCACTTAAGACTGCAGCATATATCCTTAATAGAGTTCCAACTAAAGCAACTATCAAAACCCCTTATGAGCTTTGGACAGGGAAAAAACCCAGTTTAAAGCATATGCATGTTTGGGGGTGTCCAGCTGAGGCAAGGCCTTACAGGCCTAATGAAAAGAAACTGGACTCAAGAACGATTAGTTGTTATTTTATTGGATATTCTGAAAGATCCAGAGGTTACAAGTTTTATGATCCCACAGCCAAATCAATTTTTGAGACAGGAAATGCCCGGTTCTTTGAGGATGTCGAGTTTGGGGGAGAAAATACAGTAAGGGACATTGTCTTTAAAGAGGAATATATTAATATTCCCACAGGTGTCATTGCTCTTGCTCAGGACCCTATTCCTGAACTTGATCATGATACAACAAATCAAGACAATGTCGAAGAGCAAACTGTTATAGAAGAACAAACTCTTCCTCTTCAAGAACCAGTGCCATTAAGAAGATCCACTAGAGAAAGGAGAAGTGCAGTGCCAGATGATTACATTATTTTTCTCCAAGAACATGAGGATGACATTAGATTGATGGAAGAGAGAACGTATAGTGCTGACAGCAAATATCTTATGGCAAATTTGGAAAGCGAGGAAACAAGCACAATTTAATTCGGACAAAAGATGTTCAGAATGATTGTTAACAAGGCCATGTAAGAATGGCAGGAATATGAAGTGGCTAATCAAAAAATGGATGTAGCTGAAGAAGAAATAATCTCACAAAGTCATGACAGACGGAAACCACCACAAGAAGGGGTTGTTAATCTTAACACTGATGCAACAATAGATATGAAGAAGAGAAGAGCTAGTTGGGGAATAGCGGCTAGAAAGTAAAATAGTGATATTATTGGTGCTTGGGCAGGAGCTGAAAGAAGGTGCAGTGACCTAGTAGTGGAAGAATCCTATGCAATCAGAAAAGCTCTCTAGTTAAAGCCATGCAAGAGGGATGGAGGAATGTAGAAAAACAATCTGATTGCAAGGTGGCCATGGACAAGATTTTGGAAGAGGATACACAGGATGCAAAGATTGGAACTGTAAGAAGAGAAGGTAACTGTGTAAGCCACAACTTGGCAAGATTTGGCTTAACTTAGTTGATCATGTTCATTGGATGGTTTCCTTCCTTCTCTGGTTAACTAGATTAGCTAGGGAAGATATAGGAGCAGTTGCTCCAAGTCTGTAAACAGATTATGTATACCTTGTTATTATGCAATATAATATGTTGTTTTCATTGGGAAAAAAAAACAAAAGGGTAAATAATACTAAACTCCCTTTTAGTTTTGAGAAACATTAGAGACCAATCCCGAAATTTCATAATAACAAAGACCTCCGTTCATGTGTTCTCTATCCATCATCATCAATAGCAAGTGCATGTGAACAGATTTACTCCAGACTTTATTTTTTCTTTATTACTTTTGTTTTTTATTCCCTAGTCTCTCATTATTATTTTTTTCCCCTTAGGTCATCTTTCCTATTTTTTGGTTTACCAAAACATCTGTGCCTCTTATGCTCTTGTAATGCATTAGAGAATCTGACTGAAATCAGTTGATTGTTACTTCGAAAAAGCATGGCCAAACATGAGACAGGGTAGACCAAAATAGTTCTCAAGGCCAAAATACAATTCAAAGTTAAATGAAATAATACAAAATTTTCCTCTTAGTAATTAGAGTAATTGTTTCTTTAGATTATAGTAAACCCAAACCATTTTTCTACAACAAAAAATATTAGAAGTTGCCTTGTGTAAGTTTAACATAGTACCATTTTTTTAGTGTAAGTGGGTGGGAGGTCTCAAACTTAGGACCTCTTACTTACATTCTCTTCCTCTATATCATCCAACCCATCCCTCCGCCTATACCACCCAACCCATCCCTGCCCCCATTAACATGGTACTTGTTCATCCGTAAATCTACATGTACATGCCTAAGCTTAGAATTATGGGCAATTTAATACAAAATGCAATGGGTAATCCAATAAATTTTTAAAGACAAAGTGCTAGTGTCTGTTGTTTTGCTATCACTGCAAAGAATATTTCGGAAAACAGATGGAGATATTGTGAGATGTTGTTAAATTCCATTGATAAGGTTACACCAAGGAAGATTTGTAATTTTGTTTAAGTACAAATTAGGGTGGAGATTTTTTAGTTATTCTTAAATCTTGAAGCGAGATCTTCATTTTTTTAACAAATTGGAGGAAAGATTGTTGTACTTTTCCCCATACAAAATTTGAGGAGGTAATGTTAACATGGGAGGACATTACCCTTTTCCAATATACAATATGAAAATTGAAGAAACAATTTATAGTATTCTTAGTTCTGGGGAATAAGAAATAATTTATTTTAATTACCTTTACTTTATATGAATTTAACATCACTAAGAGATACTTAAATATTATCAGTTTGATAACCCAATTCAGTACTTAATATATTTAGATCTTAACATGTTTAGAGCATTAGATAAACCAAAAATCGAACATCTAAATTATTAAGCAATAATGAATTTCTTAAGTAAAATTTGCTCTAAAACATAAGTGATTAACTATTCACTTATCACTTAATGTAATATATATATATATATGTATATATATTCAAATGTATGATATTTTGTAATTAATAATTTAATAGATTTAGAATTTAGACTTTAGTTTTCAAATTTTAGTATTATCAAACTCACCCTAAATAAAAGGTCAACCTTGAAAAGAATGATTTTTTTAAAGAATATTTTGGGAGGAATACTAAATAAGCAGATTTTCACGTATGAAACCAATTAAAAAAGGATAATTTCAGAAACTTCTCCTAAGGTTTCTAACTGTTTCACTTGGCACCCTTAAACTTTGAAAAATATCACTTGTCTCCCATACTATTTTAGCTTTTTGTATAATTTACAACCCATTTTAAAATATAATATTAAAAATCATTTGGGGAGAGTAGGTATATTACAAATTTGCCCTTTGATTGTCTTACATTTTACTACAAAAATGTGTGCATATTAATAATGAAGGAAAAATAAAATAAAAAGTATGGAGGTTTACTCTAATTGAACAAAATATAGTTTTTTTTTATAATATCAACAGTTAATATTTGAAAGTTTTGAAGTTTTCACAAATTAAAAGATAATATTTTCTTTACTAAAAGCGTTTTTGGGTTAGTTTAAGATGTTTTATAAATCATATATATTTTCTTGAATTTTCTAACTTTTCTGTCCAAATTAATAGCTTCAAAGCTAAAAAATACAAGATGCTAAAAATCATATATAAGAGTATTGTAAATCATTCATAAGTGTAGGTAACCAAAATTTTTTTGTCCAAACCAATGATACAAAAACTATTACTCCCTCTGTCCCAATTATTTGGTCTTATTTTGAAAATTCAATTTTTTAAGAATAGTGGTTTTATTGCGATATTTATGTTTTTTTCCCAATTTTACCACCACAAATTCAAATTTTGAATTTAAATGGTAACATGTATATGATTAGAAGGAAGGGGTATATTGAAAAAAGAGATTAAAAGATGCTTTGGCTTTCTCAACAAAACAAATATTTTGAAACATTCCAAAATAAAAAGTATGATACTTTTAATGGGACAGAGGAATAAAGAGTTTTTTTTATCTTATTATCAACTTTTAAATTTTCATTAAAGAATTACATCGATCAATTTACAAAAATTAAAAGATAAATTTAGGGTGTTGTGACAATTAAGAAATCACAAGAAAAGGGCGAATTTGGAATGAAATTGTATTCTCTCTCCTATAATGAGTTTTTCAATATTATATTTTGAAATGGATTTCAAATATTACAAAAATTTTAAAATATGAGAGACAAGTGAGATTTTTCAAAGTTTGCTGGATCAAATGAAACTGTCAGAAACCTAAGGGGAAGTTTATGAAATTATACCTTGAAAAAATAAAGAAACATTTCCATTGTAGGATAACTAGTTTTGCCCCCTTTTGGTGTTTAAAAAGGTGCAACGGATCACGTAGGAAAAGGGTTACCTCGTTGGTCTGACTTCGGAGACTGGCTTCGGTTGTTGGATCATGAACATGACTTGGCGGAACACTTGGATTCGGAAGGTTTATTCCTTTTCCCCTCAGTTGAACGAGATTCCCTTGGTCCAGTAATTGGGATGGCCTATGATGAATTAAGCTAAACTGATTAATTTTGTTCTTAAATGCAAGTACCTCTGCTTTTATTCGATCAACAATGCCATCATTGCTTCCATTTACTAAGACAATAGTCAACTCCTCGAGCTTCTTAAGCATGTCAGTTGTTCCAGGGGAAAATATCAGCCATGACCGTTCTGGCTCCGGATTGGGATTGCACGCTTCAAGGACAAATGAAAACCTCAAGCACCTTAGGCCAAACAAACTGCTGATCTCTTCAGGCAAACAATGGATTGAGGTGCCTCGAATATCAAGAACTTCGAGTGTCTTGAGTTCCACTATTTCAGGTGGAAGCACGGTTAAGTCACAGCAATTGTTGAGGTATAAACTCCGGAGTGATGTCAAGTGACCAATAGAAGGAGGCAACAATTTTATTCCTGTGCTGTGGAGGTCCAAAACTCGAAGGTTCTGCATCCTTGTGAAGAACAGTTCCTCAATGATTCTCAAGTTTGGGTTAAGTTGCAGAAACAGTGTTGATATGCCCTCACATTTTGGGCTCGCAGGTAATTCCTCTAATTGGCTTCGTATCAAAGATACCCTTCTGGCCATCTCCCATTCTTGATCTTTTAGGTGTCCGTCTATCTCTGGACCCGACCTGACAAAGGATGTTGCGCTTTTCTCCCCAGGGAAAGGTGTTTCAAGTGCAAGTCTCCTATAGATTATCGGCATCTTGACATGGTGCTCAGAACACCTCTCCAAGAGATTAAGCTCTGTCATCTGGTTGAGTACACACTCTCCTTCTCTTCGTGCATGAGAGAATGTAGGAATAGGACACCATAGAAACTCTTCAGCTTTCCAACATTCGACCAAAATATCAATGGGAATTGTGAACTCTTTTGGAAACAATGCTGCATAATGTATACACTTTCGGTCATTCTCTTTCAATTTGCTATAAGCTGTATCAAAAGCCAATTTTACCCCTGCCAAACCTGCCAAGCCCAGAAGATTATTGTCCCAAATATCTGCGGTCAATCTTTGAATCACACCTTCCCAGTATTGTACTCGTTTATTAATTTTCAGCTGTCCTGCTATAGATGCGATTACCCCTGGAAGCCCACCTAGCTCCTTAACAATCAAGTCAGCTAGAACTGTGTTTTGTTCACAAAATGTTTCATCATCAATGATCTTATCAAACAATTTCCTCGAATCATGGTGTGTTAACCTCTCTAATTTGAATTCTTTGTCGAATGGAAAATTCCCCAGGAGATATGGATCTCTAGCTTCAATGATTACTTTCCCATGCGTGTGTTCTTCAGAGATTCCTACGTCCTCAAGCTCAATTGATGAAGAGAACCCATCAAAAAGCAGCAAATATGATTTCCTACGTAGTGCTCTAGATATTAGTCCTTTTTTCCCACTTGCACTATTCTGCCCAGTTAAGTCCAGACGCTGAATAATTTTCTCTTGTATGTCAGTGATGATGTCCTCTGGCTTGGGCAAATTAGTCGGAAAGTTCACCCAAATGACGTAGTCCAATTCCAGGGCGGGAGCGCATCGAACCAAACTGTTATTCAAGTTTCTCAAAATATTTGTTTTTCCAACTTGTGGTTCTCCGCGGATGATAATCCTCTTGCAGCCTGGGTAAAATAAACAGTGCTCCAGGCTCTCAAGGACCGCTTGATGTGAAGGCACATGAGTTAGTTCTTGAGCACTCTGTCTTACAACAATTTCTGGATTTATCTGACTAGTAACAAGCTCAAGTGTAATCTTATTTTCGAGATTAGTGACTTCAGTCATGAACTTGAGAACATCTCTATCCAGCCTTGCAAGTTTGTAGAATGTTGGGGTATAAAATTTGTTCTTCCGACCTATGGAAGCGGCTGACAATTCATGGAACTGGATTTGGTTTCCAGCTTCTCCGTTTGCACCTGATTCAAGTCCAACTAGCTTTTTGCATCTGTTGACGATGTTCTCTTGGTAATATTTCAATATCCGACGTAAGGTGTTATGACGAGCTGCATAATTATCGTTTTTCTGTCTGGTTGCTGATTGACGACTTATACAGTCATCGACGTCCTTCCAACGTTCACGGAGAATATCCACTTCATCTTTTAGCATCTCAAAATTGCGCGGCAAATCTATGACATGCCTTCTCCTGTGATTTATGTACGGAAAGCAGCCTTCAGAAATCCCGTCTGCAGCTGAAACGGATGGCCGAACTGGCGGCGGAACTGACATCCTGCAAACTGCAAATTTATCTTGAGCAATCCTATGCCAAAACTCCTAACTGACTGAATACTCATTTTCATCATATAAATCTATTCAATGATTCCAAACACCCCAAGCACGGGTATGTTGCTCTTATATATGCAGAACATATTTTGGTGTTGCAGATTGTTTGTATTTTTGTTTCGCTAGGTAATTATTCAAGTTGTTATTCCTAATTAAAGTTACATTTCTTATCTAATTAATTTTATTGAACAATACAGAATTGAAGTATTAACAAATCTATTGTTGTGTCGAAATTTGAAATTTTACCTATACACTGAATAATCTGGGAGGAGGGAATTTAAGTGACATTCAGAGTCTTAGTCGTTTAAATAAGCTATGTTTCACAGAATATAAGAGGCCAGGATTTGTTTTTCTATCCATTAAATAAATTTAGAATAGGATGTTTTTCGTTAATGAGTTTTTAAAATCTAGCAATTCAAATGTGAGTTTTAGACAAGTTAGAATGTATTAAATCATTGAACTTTAAAATCAAGCGACAATTTGATCCATTAATTTTTTTTCAATTAATTTAATTGACCTTAGCTAGAAAATCTACTTCCACATATGTAGAATTTACACACATACATATAAGATTGCACATTGATTTTGCCAACAAAAACATTTTTACGAGCACAACCACATAGACTTATTTTTCCCCTAGCATTCATGTCACTTTTCCCTTTTTTGTTTAGAAGAGAAATATTTTGTAGTCATTATTTTATCTTAAGCTCCTGAATTAGTTACTTCCACATTACCTTCTTGAATCCATTTTAGTTACACTTTAGCCCCAAACTAATGTAATAGGCATTTTAACCGCGTAAAAGTTTCTTTGAATACATTTAAAGAACAAAAATGATGTCGACACTTCCTGGACATTAGATTTGTGAAATACAAATAAACCTAATCTCTTATTTCATTTCTAATGTCTTATAATCCTCTAATTTTTTTTTTTTGTTCGAGTCAATTAGAATATTGCAAATCATTCTATTTTTTTAATCAAACTATACATCAACAATATTGGTTTGTAGAACTACGTATCAATGGAAGAAAAGGAACATCCTGAAAACCCAATTTAGTTAATAGAGAGATATTAGATAGATGATCGTGAAATCCCTAATTCAAATCATAACTCCATTTCTTTTCTTTTTTCCTTTTGTCCGACTTGAAGTTCCCTAAGATTAGAAAAAGGAAAAAAATAAGTGGGACACTCTCCAGTAGGGGTGGGCAAAAAAACCCACTGACCCAAAAACCCGCTGAACCTGATCTGATTCGATCCGAAAAATAGGATATCCGATCCGATTTTTCTTAGCGAAGCAGATGAGGGTCGGGTACCCAAAAAATCGGGCACGGATACAGATCAGAAAAATAAAAACCCGCAGGTACCCGACCCGCAGGGTATATTTTATAAATATTAAAAAATTAGGGATCATTTTATAACTTTGTAATTTTTAATTCTAAATGTAAGTGAAGTGGCTCGCAACCTCATATTCTAATCCTGTATGATCCACTCTTCTCATCTTGTTTGAAGAAAGTGAATATTGTCGGTGAAACATGAACAAAATGAACAAAAGTTTGTGAAACTCTATTATAAAAATTGTTCATCCTTTTTATTTTTATTCTACCTCCATCGATCTTTCCTGCAAATCTTGCATCAATTCAATCAAAGATTTGTGTTTGGAGTTTCAATTTTCTGTTAGTTAGATAATTAAAATATTTTTGTCTTTTATTTATTTATTTGATTTATTTTATTGCAATTATGTCTCTTTTATTTAGTGTAAGAAATTTATTTTTCTTTTTCACCATCTTTAGTACCATAAGGTCCATTCCAAAGATGTAAAGAAGTTGGGAAAGACTTTTTTTTAAGGTTAGTTTGGTTATATTTTTTCCAAAAATAATTAGTTCTATTCAATTCTTTTCCGAACTTGATTTCACAATCGATTTATTTAGAATGCAATCTTATACCATAATATCCTTAAGGAAGTTGGGAAAGTTACCAAATACTTATTATCTTTATGTTTATTGTGTTGTAGAAGTATGAAATGTGTAAGAATGGTGATGTACTCAAAATTATTATGAAATTTCGTTTTGTCCATTAGATATTATAATTCTAATATGTACTAAATTTATGAGATCAATTTGATATTAGAAATGTGTGAGAATGGTGATGTATGAACTTTAATTATAATATTTTTACCAATATTAATTGAAAAAGCATATTTTTTTATTTAAAAACATGTTGATATTAAGTGAATAATAATTTTTTTTATTAAAAAATAGTCTTTTTTTAGGGGCGGGTCAGAGGCGGGTACCCTATGACCCGCCCCTTTTGTTCGGGTACCCGGATAGCGGGTATCCGAAGATATTAGGAGCGGGTTAGGGTCACAAAATAGCTGATCCGATATATTAAGGTCGAGTCAGCCAAATCATGTTAGGGGCGGGTACCCGACCCGTGCCCACCCCTACTCTCCAGGCCATACTCTATATGTATGCACCCATGCTCCCTCTCCGATCCCCACCCATTCCAGCCCTCTGTCATGAACTATAAATGAAATGATGTCGTTTCGTGCATAGGGAGTACTCTTTTTTTTTTTTTTTTTCCAAAGACGATAAACCTAATCTATCCTACACTAAGGGGAAGGGGGCGGGCCTAAGGAGGCCCAGAGATAAGCCGGAGGGGACTGAACCACCATCGGACCAGACAGGTGCACAGCACACCCGCCTGAATTTTTTGGAGACAAGCCACTGAAATGTGGCATTTTTGGTGGGAGGCAAGTAGGAGGTTGCCATTGAGCCAAAGGCCCAGTGGTTTGTGCATAGGGAGTACATTCCACTTAATTGCAGTAATTGGAGAGTTAGTTACAGAATAGCCACTTGTAATTAGGGCTGCAAACGAGTCGAGTCGAGTCGAATTTTGAGCTAATCGAGCCGAGCCTTTAATAAATTTTACCAAGCTCGAGCTCGAGCTCGACGAGCCGGCAATTTTGGAGCTCGAGCTCGAAAAAAATAAAAAATAATTATTTTATTTTTAAAAAAATAAATAAAATAATATTTTTTTCTTAATAAATAATAAAATATTAAGGATTTATACGTAATTTTACTATGAAAATAAAAAAATAAAAAAATAAATATAATATATGTAATTTTATTATTAAATAAAATATATATATATATATATATATATATATACTCAAGCTCGCGAGCCGGCTCGCGAGTTAATGAGCTTAATATTCTGAGCTCGAGTGTCAGGATTTAACCTGATAATTTCTCAGAAGAAGAAATAATAAGAGGGAAATAGGAAGGGGGGAACATGAATTGAGAGAAAATGAGGGAAGTAAGGGAAATCTTATTGAGAATATTTCTGTAATGAATCCTGTCTGCCAAGCCTTTCCTATACTTGGCTATTTATAGAAATTTCCTACACCTCCATGCAACGTGACTGAAGCTGACAACTAACCATGCAACTAACTATAACAAACTGCAACAGAATTCCCAACTAACTTCTTAAGTGCAACGACACCGTATGTGCCAGAAGTCTGAGCTGCCTTCAAAACGACTCCGCATTCCCCAAAGCTACGACGCATTACCTAGTGTTCCTGACAACAATACCCTTCCCTTTAGCGCATTCTTGTCCTCAAGGATGGAATTCTGGAAACTGGTTCTTGATGAAGTCAAGATCCTCCCAGGTGGCTTCCTCGAACCCCAGGTTAATCCACTTGATCAGAACCTGTGACACAGGTAATTGATTTCGCAGAATAGCCCTTCGTTTGAGAACCATTTCCGGAGCAACCTGAATTTGATCATCAGGACCAACCAATGGTAGTGCAGGCATGACCTCCTGAGAACCTCCTACCTTCTTTTTAAGCATCGAAATGTGGAACACTGGATGAATTCGGGATCCCTGTGGCAATTCCAGTCGGTAAGCTACTTCCCCAATGCGAGCAATGACAGGGAAGGGACCATAGTACTTGGAGGCAAGTTTCAAGGAACGCCTCACTTCTACTGACTGCTGTCGATAAGGTTGAAGCTTCAGGTAGACCATATCACCAACCTCCAGAGCTCGTTCACTCCTCTTTCTATCCGCAAAATACTTCATGCGTTGCTGCGCCTGCGTCAAATTCTGGCGAAGAATCTGTAAGACAGCCTGCCTATCCCTGACAAGGTCACTAGCTGCAGGGACAATGGTATCAGAAATGAAGCCTAAGGGTAGATGATTAGGCTTATAACCATAAAGGGCCTCAAAGGGGGTCGTTTGAAGGCTAGTGTGGTAATTTGTGTTGTACCACCACTCAGCCAAGGGTAGCCAAGATTTCCACTTCTGAGGCCTGTCACCAGTCATACATCTCAGGTATGTTTCCAAACACTGGTTGACACGCTCACTCTGACCATCTGTTTGTGGATGGTAAGCTGAGCTGAAGTTCAATCGAGTACCAACTAGTCGAAATAATTCCTGCCAGAAAAGGCTGGTAAAAAGCTTGTCTCGGTCTGAAACTATAACCTCTGGTAGCCCATGCAATCTGAAGACGTGTGTGAGGAACAGTTTGGCAACCTCTACTGCTGAGAAAGGGTGTTTAAGAGGAATGAAATGGGACAATTTTGTCAACCTGTCTACCACCACCAGTATAGTGTCGGTACCTTCAGAGAGAGGTAAACTCTCTATGAAATCCATACTAATCTGAGACCACGCTTGGTTAGGCACTGGTAGGGGCTGCAACAACCCAGGATAGGGAACATTCTCATGTTTGTTCCTTTGGCAAACATCGCACTGTTTGACAAAGTCAGCTACATCCTGCCGCATCCGAGGCCAATAGAAAACTGCACCTAGCCTCTTAAAACATCCCAACTGTCCAGAATGACCCCCTACTGCAGAACAGTGTAGCTGTTGAATGACTTGATGCCTCAGATCACCATGACTCCCCACATAAATCTTTTTCCTGAACCTCAGAACTCCATCTGCGTACTCATAATCAGTAACCGAAGTGGGGTCGACCAGTAATTGGGCAATTCTGTCCTGACATGCTGAGTCACCTTCATAACTTTCAGATACATCTGTCAGCCATTGGGGTTTGACACAAGTGATGGCGCAAATTTCACCTGAAGAGTCTTCCTCTGGAAACCCCTTCCTAGACAATGCATCAGCAGCTTTGTTTTCAGCCCCCTTTTTGTACTGAATTTCGTAATCCAAGCCTAGGAGCTTTGTCAAACACTTGTGCTGTAATGGAGTGTTCAGCCTTTGCTCTAGCAGAAACCTCAGACTCTGATGGTCAGTCTTAATAACAAAGTGGTACCCCAGCAAGTAATGTTTCCATTTCGTCACTGCCATCACAACTGCTAGCAGCTCCTTTTCGTATATGGACAGTCCTAAATTCTTAGGACTTAAAGCCTTACTGAGATATGCTATAGGCTGTCCCTCCTGCATTAACACGGCACCAATGCCTCGACTACAGGCATCAGTCTTTACTACGAACGGTTTAGTAAAATCAGGCATCATGAGCACAGGAGTAGTGCTCATGATATCCTTAAGGTTCTGGAAAGCTTCAGCAGCTGATTCAGTCCAACAAAAAGAGTCTTTCCTCAACAACTTAGTCAAAGGCTTGCAGATTTGCCCATAGCCTTGTACAAACCTCCTGTAATAACCTGTAAGGCCTAAAAAACCTCTCAAGGCTTTCACAGTTTCCGGTACTGGCCATGCTCTAATGCACTCCACCTTCGCAGCATCCATCTCAACCCCATTGTAGGATATGACATGGCCCAAGTATTCCACTCTCAGCTGAGCAAACATACACTTAGACATCTTGGCATACAGCTGGTGAGATTTCAAAATTCTTAACACAGTTCTCAAATGGTTAGCATGGGATTGTAAATCCGGGCTATAGACTAGTATATCATCAAAGAAGACAAGGATAAATTTTCTAAGATATGGCTGAAAAATTTCATTCATGAGAGCTTGGAAAGATGCAGGCGCATTAGTCAGGCCAAAAGGCATCACTAGGAATTCATAGTGGCCTTGGTGTGTTTGGAAAGCTGTTTTATGAATATCACAGGCTTTGACTCTGATTTGGTGATATCCTGACCTGAGGTCGATTTTGCTGAAAAACTTGGAGCCAAACAATTCATCTAAGAGCTCCTCAATGTTTGGAATGGGATACCTGTCTTTAATGGTAAGGTCATTTAGGTACCTATAGTCTACACAGAAACGCCAGGTGCCTTCCTTCTTCTTGACCAGTAAGACAGGGGAAGAGAATGGACTGGTACTAGGCTTAATGATGCCAGTTTGAAGCATGTTTGAGACTTGGTTTTCGATCTCTGTTTTCTGGGAATGTGGGTACCTATAGGGTCTGAGTTTAAAAGGCTGGGCATCTGGTTTCAGTGGGATGGTGTGGTCATGTGCTCGTTCTGGTGGTAACTGTGTAGGCTCAGCAAACACATCTGAGAACTCATGCAATAATTCAGAAATCTCACTGGGAAGTGGACTTACGCCATTCAAGTTACCTCCCTCAGACACAGAGCAGACGGTTGGCCTGGTCCTGTGCTTCTGTTGCATGAATTTCCTTACTGCTTTACCTCTGATAAGCTTCATTGAAGGTTGCTCAGCTACCCCTTCCAATACCATCTCGCCCCCTTCTTCTGATAGCTTGATCAACAGCTGTTGGAAATCAAAAGTGATAGGGCTGTACTGCACCATCCAATCCACTCCAAGTATGAGATCCCACGTTCCCAGTCCCATGACTATCAAAGGAAAATTAAAGTTGTACCCCTGGATACTCCAGGTTACATGTGGATAGAACAATTCACTGGAAATAGTGGTTCCATCAGCAATGGTTGCCTTTAAGGGTGTCATACTAGCTGTCCTTAGCTCCATGGTCTCCAGTAAAGCTGCATTCAGAAAACTGTTAGTGCTACCAGTATCTACCAGAATAGATACCGTTTGTCCCTTCAACGCCCCTTGCAATTTGAGGGTTTTTCTCTTGATAGAGGCTGTTAATGCATGTAGAGATATATCCACGGATTGCCCTGGATGGCCAATCTGCTCATCCTGCTCCCCAATGGCATCCAGAAATTCAGTTTCCTCATCCTCTTCTAGAATGAAATTTAAGTGTCTGTATTTGCACTGGTGACCTGGGCTGAATCTTTCCCCACACTTGAAGCACAGGTGATTGTTTTTCCTGCGTAAGATCTCCTGAGGGGAGATCTTCCTATGTTCCTGGTTTGTACTCTCTGGAGTCCACTTCCTTTGGCCAATTTGTTCTGAAATTTTTTCCCCTGGTTTGGTTACAACGGTAGCACTGAGGGACTTGGAGCTTTCCCCAGGCTCCCAAATCCTAAAGTTTCTGGTATTCCTCCCATTGAATGCCAATAACTGTTCCTGCCATTCTGCAATCTCGAAGGCCTCAAGTAAGGTAGCAGGTTTCAACATTTTAACCATAGGCTTGATCTCTTCATTAATACCGCTGATGAAGCTGGAAACAAAGTAGGATTCAGATAGGTGAGGATCTCTGATTAACATCAAGGAACTCAGTTCCTCAAATTTCTCTTGGTAGTCCTTGACACTAGTGGTTTGGTGAAGCTTGTTGAATTCCTCCACTTCGTCTCTCCTCTCTCTGTCTCCAAATCTCCTGTTGACTAGTTGACAGAATCCTTCCCAAGAGGTTCGTCCCTTGCTCCTTTTAATTCCTTGGAACCATATTTCGGCTTTCCCTACCAAATACATCTCCACTACTTCCAATTTCTGATCCTCAGGAAGTTGATGAACCAGAAAATACTTCTCACATTTTCTGATCCATTCCTGAGGTCTGTCCCCTTCAAAAAAAGGAAGTTCTACTTTAGGTAAGCTTGGGATCGTAACCTTACGCTCCTTGCCTGCTGCTGACTGATCTCCCCACTCTCTGCATCTGGCATGTGGATTGGTCAATAGAGGAGTCTTCTCTGGGGGAAGCGAATCACCAGTTGTTGTTGTTCTGTCTCTGTTGAGAGCCTGCAGAAATGAAGTCAACTTCGTCTCCATTCCTGCCATTAACGCGTCAATTTTCTTGTCGAGCTCGTCCATTTTGGTATCTACGTGCGTTCGAGCGTCCTGTAACTCCGTTTGCAGGGAATCTACTTGAATCTGAACCCTAGTCTCAAGTTTCCGGAGCTGTTCATCTAGATTCTTGAGTCTGATACCGTCTGCCATTTGAATTTGCAGTTAAGTTGCACCGAGAATTGAAGGCTCTGATTACCACTTGTCAGGATTTAACCTGATAATTTCTCAGAAGAAGAAATAATAAGAGGGAAATAGGAAGGGGGGAACATGAATTGAGAGAAAATGAGGGAAGTAAGGGAAATCTTATTGAGAATATTTCTGTAATGAATCTTGTCTGCCAAGCCTTTCCTATACTTGGCTATTTATAGAAATTTCCTACACCTCCATGCAACGTGACTGAAGCTGACAACTAACCATGCAACTAACTATAACAAACTGCAACAGAATTCCCAACTAACTTCTTAAGTGCAACGACACCATATGTGCCAGAAGTCTGAGCTACCTTCAAAACGACTCCGCATTCCCCAAAGCTACGTCGCATTACCTAGTGTTCCTGACATCGAGCTCGAGCTCGACTCGAGCCGCTCGCGAGCGGTTCGATTCGTTTGCAGCCCTACTTGTAATAGCTGCATTAGTCCTTAAATACCAAAGGTAGTTGAAGGAAGAGTCGGGGCACAGTGTAACTGAATTCGTTCATCCTTTTCTCTCTCTCTTCTGAAGTGCAATAATAATTCCTTCTCCAATTGCTCTCTCAACTCTCCTCTTTTTTCTAACTTCCTCCTTTCATCTACCTTATTCTTCTCTCTCTCTCCAATTTCAATTTCTTCATAATATCAACACTGATTCATGACAACTTGGATTCTTGGATCTGCAAAATTGTTAATAAGATTCTACAATGGCAGATGGAACGAGGTTTAAGCAGTTGGAGGAACAGATCAAGAAGCAGGATGGGAAATTTCAAGAATCCTTGGAGAATCTGCAACAGCTATGGATGCAATTTCAACGCCAAATGGAGGCTAAGTTGCTGGTGCAGAACAAGAAGTGGATTCCAAACTTCACTCCATGGTGGGAAAAATGGAAGAACAACAGCATGAACACTATAATGAGGATGTTGAACAGGGCAAAAGCTCGAGAAGATCATATGAGAGTAAGCAAAACACCCTTGTTACCAAATCCTCACTTGCATTCCCAGCTAACGTCTGAGAAGGACTTAGCAATGGCGGGAAACAACATGGAGAAGATTGGGAAATTCAACAATCCCTACCAACCCAGAGTTGAATTGAGTTGTTTTTTCAGGAAATAATCCAAGGGAATGGCTGAGGAAATGCAATAAGTGCTTTTTATCTAGTTCCCGAGTTAATGAAGGTCGGCAGAAATATGGTTCACTTGGATTTGGGGATAAGAGCCTATGTGATTAAGTGGAGGAATTTAATAAATTATAACAGCAAGGAGCAGTTGAGGAATATCAGGAGAGATTTGAAGAATTAAAAGCATTAATGCTGACTAGGGATCCAAGACTCTCTGAGTTGTACTTCATTTCTAGTTTTGTAAGTGGCTTGAAGGAAGAAATCAGTCCCATGGTTAAAATGACGAAGAAGTAAACCTTGTGGGAAACATTTCACATAGCATAGCTTGCCTGCAAGAACAGCTTTTCGAAGAAGCAAAAGATTCCAGTCAAGAACCGTGGGGAGTGGCAGTTTGGCTTGATTGGAAATGGGGTAGGTACTGCTGGATCCTCTAATCAGCACAAGGTGCCTGCTATTCCTGAACCCAAGAAAGCCCTCCACCATCCAAATGAAGTGCAGAAGTTGTCTGCTCAGGAGATGTAGCATAGAAGGAATAGTGGCTTGTGCTTCAAATGTGGAGAAAAATATGGATTTGGCCACCAGTGCAGAATGAAGCATCTAAATTTCATGGTGGCAGAGGAGGAAGAGCTAGAATTCTTGGATGAAGCAAGATGAGAAAACGGGAAATCCAGGGAAGTAACTGATGCTTCCTTACATGCTTTATCAAATTCGCTTAAAAGAATAACCATTACTATTGAAGGAATGCTCAAAGAAACTAGGATACACATTTTGGTTAATATTGGTAGCACTAACAGTTATGTAAGCTATAAACTGACTGAGGCATTACAAATAGATTATATCTTCATTGATCCCTTTACTGTTACTATGGCTGATGGAAGTAGTATTATAGCTATTTGTCCATGGGTCAGATGGAAGATTCAAGAATACAATTTCTGTCATGATTTGTAAGTAATGGATTTAGGGGGTTGGGATGTAATTTTGGGTGCTGATTGCATGTTCTTGCATACATTACCTTTTACTTCCATCACTTGAATATTCACATGTTACAAGAAGGGGAGCTGATTACTTTAAATTGATGTGCTGATGATGCTTTTGTAAGGTTGATAAGAGGGAAGGATCCAAGAGAATATACCAGATTCGTGCAAGAATGTTGTGTTATGTCAGAAGAGAAAGGAAAGGAAAGGAAAGGATGTCATCAACCAAGATATAACCTCTGTGATTCAATCAATACAATTCAGTATTTGAAGAACCAAGACGGTTACCCCCAAAAAGGACTGTTGATCATTAGATAAACTTGGAACCAGGGCAAAACCTTTTAAACTCAAACCATTCAGATATCCTCAATCTCAGAAACTCTATCTCAGGTTACCAAGATGCTGCAGAATAAGATCATTAAACATGGCAATAGCCCCTATGCATCCCCTGTTTTGTTGGTTAAGAACAAGGATCACACTTGGAGAATCTGTGTAGATTACAAATTTCTCAACAAACTGACAATCAAGGATAACTATCCTATACCTAATATTTATGAGCTATTGAATGAGTTGTGTGGGGCTAAATGGCAGACTAGACTGGACCTCACTTCTGGGTACCACCAGATCAGAGTCAAGCCACAAGATGTGCCCAAAACTACTTTTCAAACACGAGGGTTAGTGATGCCCTTTGGACTCACTAATGCTTCAGCTACATTTCAGTCACTAGTGAACCAAATATTGAAACCATTTCTAAGGAAGTTTGTGCTGGTCTTCTTTGATTTTATACTCATCTATAGTCCCACCTTGAAGCTTCCTGAGTAGCATCTGAGTATGGTTCTGAAAGTTCTACAAGAAAATCAGTTATATGTCAAGAAGTCCAAATGCTCATTTGCTCAGAAGTAAGTGGCATACTTAGGCCATATTATTACAGCAGATGGAGTCAAGATGGATAACAAGAAGATTGACTATATTGTGAGTTGGCCCAGACCAATGAATGTAAAGGGTTTAAGAGGCTTCCTGGGTCTTACACGTTACCATAGAAGACTCATCAAAGATTATGGGCTCATTTTCAAACCCCTCCCTGAATTACTTAAAAAGGGTGGATTTCAATGGACAAAGGAAGCTGAATTAGCATTTACACAGCTCAATAAAGTGATGATTTCAGCACCTATTTTAAGGCTTCCAGATTTCTCTAGACCCTTTGTCTTGGAAACAAGTACCTGTGGGGTTGACTTAGGAGCAGTGCTCATACAAGGACAGCCAATTGCCTTCCTAAGCAAAGCACTGAGTGCCAAAAACTTGTGGCTATCCATATATTAGAAAGAATTGATGGCTTTGTAGCTGGCCGTGACCAAGTGGAAGCATTACTTGGTGGGATATCATTTCATGATTAAAACTGATCATCAATCACTTAAATATCTCCTTGAGTAGAAGTTGACCTCTTCCTTGCAAGTGTCTTACTATCTGGGTTTGGATTATGAAATCCAATAGAAAAAAGGGTTAGAAAATAAAGTAGCAGATGCTTTGTCTAGAAGAATGGTTGAATAGCAAGGAAATGAGGATCAAAATGAAAGACTTGTGCCGATATCCTCTGTTCAGCTAGATTGGATGAAAGAAGTTATGGATATCTACTTAGAGGATGAACAAGCTAAGGAGCTGATAGCTCAGTTGATGATTGCTCCAACAACCTTGCCACAGTATTCCTACAACGATGGCATTCTCAGGTTTCATGGCAAAATTTATGTGGGTAATTCTACTAATCTCAGAACTCATATTATTCATAGTTACATGCCTCGTTAGTAGGAGGACATTCTGGTCAGCTAGGGTGTTTACAGAAAGTCAAATCTAGTTTACTAGCCAGGATTAAAGCAAGAAGTGGTGACCTTTGTTAGACAATATGATGTCTGCCAACGCAACAAAACTGAAAATGTCCCCTAAACAAGGTTGCTGCAACCATTGCCTATTCCCACACAGGCATAGTCACTTATTACAATGGATTTTATTGAGAAACTGCTGTTGTCTGATGGTTTTGACAAAATCTTAGTAGGCATTGATCAACTGACTAAATTTGGACATTTCATCCCACTGACGCATCCTCTTTCTGCTGAACATGTAGCACAGAAACTCTTGGACCAAGTTTACAAGCTTCATGGATTACCAGAGTCTATAGTGACATACAGGAATAAGATCTTCACTAGTATATTATGGAAGGAGCTCTTTAGACTACTCGGCGCACAATTGAATTATAGAGCAGCTTTCCATCCCCAAAGTTATGGTTAGAGTGAAAGGCTTAATGAGTGTCTTGAAGTATACTTGACGTGCATGACAAGAGAAAGGCCATATAATTGGAGCAAATGGATTGCATTAGCTGAATGGTGGTACAACACCATCACAACAGTTTTAAAAATTACTCCTTTCCAAGCTTTATATGGATATGAGCCCTTGCACTTATCAGGCTTTAAATGGATATGAGCCCCTACACTTGCCATTATGTCCTTTTCATGACTCAGTTATTCCTGCAACCAATCATTGGATACAGGATAGACTTTCAATCATCCAGACTCTTAAAGATAATTTTACCAAAGCACAAAACAGGATGAAGTTGTTTGCTGATCTTTTCAAGTGTGGGATATGGTATACCTAATGCTCCAGCCTTACAAGCAGCACTCAATTGCAATCAGAAAATTTTTTGAAGCTGGCTGCTAAGTTTTATGGACCTTTTGAGGTGATTGAAAAGATTGGGAAGGTAGCCTATAAGCTGAAGCTTCCACCCAGAGTCAA
Source organism: Coffea eugenioides (assembly GCF_003713205.1). NCBI lineage: Eukaryota > Viridiplantae > Streptophyta > Magnoliopsida > Gentianales > Rubiaceae > Coffea > Coffea eugenioides. The sequence continues at coordinate 46,671,092 of NC_040037.1, forward strand.
GGTACATCCAGTATTCCATGTCTACTTATTAAATAAGGAGGTAGGAAGCGCCATACAAGCCTACTATACCAGAATTTGATGTTGATGATCATTATTTACTGGAGCCTGAATTGGTGCTTAAAAGAAGGGCTATTTTGAGGAATTCTCAGCCTACAAACCAACTTCTGATTAAATGGAAGCAATTGAGATTTGAGGAAGCTTTGTGGGAGGATTTGTCCTTCATCACCAATCAGTTTCCTGACTTCAAACCTTGAGGACAGGTTCAGTCTTAAGGGGAGGGAAATTGTCATGGATTATGGGTGAAATGATGTCGTTTTGTTCATTAGGGAGTACGTTCCACTTAATTGCAGTAATTGGAGAGTTAGTTACAAAATAGCCACTTGTAATACCTGCATTAGTCCTTAAATACCAAGGTTAGTTGAAGGAAGAGTCAAGAAAAATTGTATCTGAATTCGTTCATCCTTTTCTCTCTCGCTTCTGAAGTGCAATAATAATTCTTTCTCCAATTGCTCTCCCAACTCTCCTCTTTTTTCTAACTTCTTCCTTTCATCTACCTTATTCTTCTATCTCTCTTCAATTTCAATTTCGTCATAATATCAACACTGATACATGACACCCTCAATGGCTTCGGATCCTCTGTCCAGTTTTCTGTGTCTAAGTCCCTGTCCGGTTTCATTTCTTATCAAACAACTGATAATGAAGCTCTCAAAGTATGCTACAAAGCTTTTCTACTTCAGAATTGGTGATCATTCGACGCCATAAAGAACACTTTCATCATTGCTCTATAATTGCTAGTCTAAGATAAATCAAGGAGCAAAAGGAGCGAAGAACTATTAGAAGCCAAAATCATCAAGTCTAGACTTACTTATTCTACGTTGGGGATTCTCGTATTAGTTAATAGCTAAGAATCAAAAAGAAATCAATCCCACAACAAAAGAAAGGCAACCTCTATTTACCTTCACACCATATATTCTGATCTTTCCTCTCTATGATCCCACTTTACACCCTGCAATCTCCTATGTACTAGTTCGACTAGTCTTTCAACGCTTCTGCATTAATGACCAAACAAATTTTCGACCAAAAAACAATTGATTTGATGAAGAAACTTTTGTTTACTATTGAAGAAAGAGATTGCAAATTCCACTCAATAAAAACGATTAGCACTCCTTATCCATCGTGATCAGAACACTGACAAAAAAGGAATTGCGACAATTGCTGTTCCACTTTACCGTATCCTTAATTTCTGGGTTTGAAGGCTTCGATGTTTACCAATTTCCACCATAAGAAAGTAAGTATATGTACATGAACTGGACTGAGTACAGTCAGCGGTTCAACTGCAAATAGCAACGCGCAGCCCAGATGGGGCAGCTAGTAATAGGACTCAATCTAAACGGCTACTTTCAAATTTTAGTAGTTTCTTTTTATTTTGAATGATAAATTTGAACAACTACTGATTAAGTCGATGCTACGGTTAGATTTGTGAATACAATTAGAGTCCCGAATCCCTCATAATTGCCTAATCAGCAATCTGAGGTAGACCCAGAAAACAGGCAGTTGACTGCACAGCTAAAGATAATTAAAAGCACCCTGCAGAAGTTGAAGCTACAATATATGAGATCTTTTAAAGTACAAGTTATACTCTATGCTACGGAATTAAAGAATTAAGCAACAATATTTGGAAAAAAATATTAAGCTGAATCTCAAAAAGCATGCACACACACCTGAACTTGAAGCAAATTGCGGGACTATTGTGCTGAACCAATATTGCGCAGCAGATTGCTCACCGAGGTACTCGAGGATCCTATTCCAAAATCCTTGGCAGAAAACAGCTCAGAGAAGACTTCTAGTGAAATGATTTGAGTCTCGGAGTCAACACCCTATAAGTCTAGAGAGATTAAGTTCCAGCATAAGCCAGTTTGATTTTTTTTTTTTTTTGTTGGATACGATAAACTTATACTGCTATGTACTAACGGGAGAGGATCTGAAAAAATCCAAGAAGAATTTGAAGAGGACTGAACCATCACCGATCCAAACGAGTACCTACACACCCACTAACAACATTTCAGGATAGTCTGAAATTTTTAGAATATTGGCAAAGGGATTGAATCCTTGATCTATACTCAAGTAGAACTTTAATGTTCTCTTGGTGGCCAATTACTTTAGGAATAGATGGTTTAACATGAGCCACTTTGATGAAAAAAAAGTACTAGTAGGTCGAAAGGTCCCATATAGAGGGAGACACGATAATTAGGACAGTGAATTACTTGTCCTTTTTTATTTACTTATATCATTAATATATATATATATTTTTTAATTTATCTCACGTACCAAAAGTATTATAATATTTTTTAAAAAAATTATTTCAAATAATTTACTATCCACGCAACGTTTCCGTTCTTTTGGTGGATGTATCATTTGCTACAAGTGTTTCGGTTTTCCCTCTAATTGAGAATGACTTGTATCCAAATTAGTAAGTTGCAACTCCCAAAAGGTTTCGATGTACTTGAAACAATAGATCATGGGGATTTGTGCTACTTTGGTCTTTTTTAGTAAGGGTTCAGGCATATTAATGGGTAGAATCTGAATTGGATTCTTTGATCTAGATCCAAATTTATTTAATTTAATTACACCCAAATTCAGCTCAGACCCTTTTGGGTTTGAAAAATTAAGTTCATATCTAGACCCTTATGGATTTGGATATCCAATGGGCATCCATGAGTATTTTCTAAACATAATAAAGTAAAAATATATTAAAAATATATAGAGTTCATAAGTAACATAAATACAATCTAATTTTTGTTTTCAAATAATAAAATTAACATTCAACAAGTTCAATACAATATTGTGAACTCAAAGAAAAATTATTATTGACTACTTCTATATAATTTCAAAGATCCAACTACATCCACATCCAATCTTTCATTTATTTGCCTTTACATTTCTCCTTTTCTTGAAAAAGTTTATACCAATTACAATAACAACTGGGAATGAGATAAATGTCTCACAATCCAACACTAAACTAGTGAATGAGATAAATGTCATTTGATTAAGGACCGATGGTAAATAAATAATAGAATAAGAAGATTTATAAACACTTACTCATTTTTTTTCTTTAATTCAATTCAATCACCAGGAGTCACTAATATTTCAACAACATCCGGAAGTAATTTGACACGAGTCTTATTAATCACCCAACCACTAACACTAAATGCAAATTCTGATGCCATGAAATCTTACTATATTCAATCCAATGGCCATAAATATTAGATTATTTTATAAATTTACTAATATATATATATTAATTAAATATACATAGGTCTAAGTAGAATCTAGTATGAGTCTGGATTTGAATATGAATTCTAGAGAATCAGATCCTACCCAAACCCATGACTCTCTTAAAATATCTGGGTCTAGAGAGGGTCCGGATTTGAGAAATTAAATCTAAACCTTATCCAAATATATTAGGTCTAAGTTGGATTTGCGTAAAACCCGATCCATTGACATGTCTAGTACTAGAGATCAAATGTGACTATCAACAAATTACAAGGTATATAGTATAATTAACCCCTTTTTCCTTTAATTGATCTGGTGTTGTTGTCATTGCTTTTCGTTGATAAGCTTCATTGTCAATTTTGTCTGCATGACCATTTTTTTCTCGTCAAGTGTATCTCTTCTACAAGAAATGCAACTTGCTTAACTAATGCTTTTTTTTTTTTTGCTTTTCTAATTTCCCTAATCATCATTGACTTCAAGTCTTTTTATGTCTATCCATTAGATTTGTAGTTTTCTTTGAGCTATTGCGTGTGCAAGTAATAGCTTTTTATTTTAATAACGAAATTGGTTTTACTTTGAAATGGACATCAATTTGATGTTGATGAGTCAAGAGATGCAATTGGTTCAAATTTTCAAATACTCAAAATTTCAATTTTACCAATTGTATTGTATCGTATTTTACTATACTCTGATCTATTCTTACCTCTATCCTTACGTATTTTGGTTTGGTTTATGTGATATGTTTTGTTTAGTTAGAAAAAACGTGATTCTCTTTTATAAGGTTTATCAATGGTTGTTATGACCTCCAAACATTTCATGAAGATGACTCTCTTTTTCTGCATGGACTAAATCAAAGATTAGTTTTCCTCCAGGTTGTTGTTAGTGAATGATTGAACTAAATAATTTTTCATTATGTTAAGTCTTTAGATGATGGATGGCCCACCATTCGCTACTTGTAAATAAGATAACGGTTAATTCTGTTTTCAAAATAACCTTTTGTTTAGCAAAATTATGTTTTTTGTTTTGATAGTTTATCAACAGTTATTGGCCTTTATACATTTCATTAAGGTGGCATCTCTTTCTTTGCATGGACTAATTTATAATTAATACTGTTGTTCCAATTAATTATAAGTCAATAATTGAACTAAAGAATTATTTAGCACGTCCAGTCTAATACATGAGGCCCCAACTTTGGCAACTTGAAAACAAACTGAGAGTAATTAACTGCTGTTTGCAAAATAATGTCATTGTCAACCATAAGAAAAGTTCAAATTGCAACTTTGCACCCTAGTCCCTAACATTAAGGAGACAGAGGGGGATGAGAGAGAAGAAAAAAGGGGAGGGTGTAGCTACGGTGGCGGAGGTGCCACCTAAAGGTAGTTGGAGCAGCAATGGTGATAGGGAGGAAGACGGAGAGAGGAAAGAGGGGAATAAAGGAAAGAAAGAAAAGAAAAATACAAATTCTATAGTAAATTTTTATACAAATGTCCAAAAAATACATCATCCAAATAGATCATGTAACTCATTGTCAAATGCTTTTATATGTTTGTAACAGAGATATTTTATTCAACTACTATTCATGTGAGTTCGTAAATGCCTTTCTAATGAGATATTATATTCAATTATTATTTATGTGAGTCTGTAAATATTAGCTAAATTAGAGTTACATGGCATTTTAGGTTTTTATATTTTGAATTTTTACATTATTGATGAAATTTGGGCCATAAATCTTTTGGATGGTTGTAACCATCCTCGCCCCATGTCCCTCTTTTCGTGGGCAGCTTTATAGTCAAACTAGTTTTGTATCTGTTCGTTGAACGGGAATCTTCTAAAAATAATAAACTATTTAGTCAATTTTATAAAAATGTTAATATGAAATACAAACATAATGTATATTCTATTATAACCTTTTTTAAGTATATTACTATGTGCGTATCATAATATAAAGTATTCTTATAATATAAATGTGAAAATCTAATTCAGTGAATAATAACTCAAAAATGGAAAAAATAACATTCGACAATACCATAATATTCAAAAACTTGAAAAGAAATAAAAAGTGCAATAAATAGTATCAAATAATATTCTACTCTTCAGAAACTTTTTTCATTTTTCTTCTGTTTGAACATTCTTCTCCATTTATCCGTACAAATCAGCATTTATTGATTTTTCATTATCACTACATGATAGAAAAGTAAGGCAAAGCATGATTCTCCTTTAACTCTTCATTCTCTTGTGATTGCTCATATTTAGCTTTTGCTACGTCATTGTAATACATTTAAAAATGATACATTACTTTGTAGTTCACGTCTTCAACTTTAAATTCGAACAGCGTTTGCTAGTAGTGTATTGAATGTTCTGCTCCTTGTTCTTCTACTTCATCTTTCTCTTTGTATCCAGAGCTATGAAAGTATAATTTTAGTTCATGATCCAAGGGGTTGACTATTTCAAGATATGCTTTCCATGCTTTGCTGCCATTATTCTCGTAGGTCCACTTGGGTAATGGTATATTGTATGAATCCAATATTTTATTCAATAGTGTCTTGAATGAAAATTTAAAAGCTCGTGATTGATTCATGATTCCTACATAAATACTATTAAATAAATTAAGTGCAAATATAAATGTGCAATGATACAATAATGTTAATTTGAACTAAAATAAAATATTGCACATTTAATTAGCCAGACTATTTATGGTATTTGATGTATTAAAGTAGGTAATACTTTTATATTAAATTTTATTTGTAGACTTAGTTGACTATATATTCTGCCCATGAAAATCTTGTTGCATTGACCCTTGAACACCAACATGCATAAATTTCGCAAAAGGAACCAAAATAAATTTTCCTATTTCAGTTCATGATCACTCAAGAGGCATAGGCCAAATGCTTAAAATATAAATATTTAATAATAGTGGAAGACATAGAAAACATAGTTCAACTAAAGTAACTAATAGCAATAATAGCTAAAGATACAAAATTTCTGAAGAAATATCTTCGTCAATTGATTATTAAAAATTTAAGAACAACATGGGACGTAATCAACAATAGCATTTACTTCCGTAAAGAACAATTCAAGATGAAACTGTTCTAAATTGTAGTTACAATTCTGAACAACAAAACCCATGATCACTCACAATTCAAGATGAAAATTTAGTAGACATTTTGTCTTCGTAAAAGGAATGAAAATAAATTTGCCCCTCTCAGTTCATGATCACTGAAGAGTCATTGGCCAAATGCTTATAATATGAATGTTTAATAGCAGTGAAAAATATAGAATAGATAGTTCAACTAAAGTAACTAACAGACTTACATGTGGTTGGAAAAAAAGGGCTGGAGAAAATAACAAATTTAACTCTTGGAGTATGCGCTGAGCAAGGATCCACAGCACCAGCTACAAGCCCAATACCTTGGACAAACGAAACAGAGGCAAATTAACAAACATCTAACATGCATTCTATAGCATATGAATGTTGTCCAATTCGGTGGAAACATCTAACATATTTCTATATGAAAACTTACGATGAAAATACCATTTTAAATCCTATCTTTTCATACAAAACAAATAGAAAATAAAACCAAAACACAAAAAATTCAAGGTATGTTACTAAATTCTTACAATTGAAGATGAACATGTCTTTTTAAGAAAGAAAAATGTGTATCGAAGGAAGATTTACCTGATAATCAAGAGGAATGGAAACCAAAAATTGATACTTTAATGTGTCAACTGCTTGAACTGGAAATATCTAACCATATAAAGAGGCTATATGTAGGCATAAGAATTGATAAGCATATAAAGAGATATTGATAAGAATATTAAAAATAATTTTATCTTAATTTAATTTGCTGAAAGTACGTAACTTTAGGTAGGAAATAAGAATTGATAAGGATAGAAAGAGATATTGATAAGAATATTAAAAGTAGTTTTATCTTAATTTAAGTTGCTACATAACTTTCGATAGAAAATAAGAATTGATAAGGATATAAAGAGATATTGATAAGAATATAAAAAAATGATAATAAAAATTAGTTTTACTAAAGGCGTGCAAGCTAAAGAAATTATACGGGTCATACCTTGTTGTTATACATAGAAGTTCACAAACCAAAAGAGGAGCAAGCGGTCGCCAATATATGATTATGATAGAATGATAATCGGCCCCGAATATAGGATTGAATGCTAAGGATGGTTTTATAAGTCAAACATGGATGATAAGGACGACTTTATATTTGAAATTTAATTTAGATAGATATTGCTAATTGATTTCATGCTTATGAAAAGAGAGAGATAAGCTCCAGATAGAGCATAGGTTATTTTTTTAAAAAAAAAGATGAAAATCATGGAATAAATGAACAAAGAAAAAAGAAGAGAGAGATGGAAGAGCGTAGATTATTTTATAGAGGGTGTTGAATCCACTTGCCCTGTCGTTAAACCACGTAAGAAAGAGAAAGCATAAAGCGATAAGAATGAGAATATGATTGTATTTTATATATATATATATATATATATATATATATATATGATTTGTGTGCATGACATGCTATTAGATAGTGGTTTTATCTATGGTGGAAAGCTGACTCACCTATGCATGGTGGGAAGAACAAAGGAAATTAGGACAACACATCACTGTGGGCTTGGGCGAAGCAAAGTTATTAAAAGTAGTGACCGGAACTGAGTAGAAAAAGTTGGGTATTATTGATAAGCCTTCTCTCTAAACTGAGAGCTTTCCCTCCTCTGCATGGGAGATTGGAAATTTCAAAAAAAAAAAAAAAAACCCGCCCAAATTGCATTTACACCTCGATCATGAAACCAAAAATGCTGAAATCAAAACAACACTAAATCCTCACCTGAAATCCCAAACTCAGATCTAAAAGTAACAACACCGAAGTAGAAGCAGGGAAGCTGAGAGGGCACAATGGAGCCAATATGGCTTTAATAGACAGTAGTTATGATCACTCAAAGCAAGACACACAGGCACAAGAGTCATCAATGATGGTCAGACGGAAGACAAGGTAGTAATTACTCTTAATTACACAGCAGTATCTCTACGAAGCCCTAAAAATCTAGGTTTCACAGTCATTAACTACTCTATTAGGTCTTTCATTCATTTGCATTTGCATATGCATTAGTAGGTCGTCTTCGTTTTTGCCTATCTGGTAGTGCACTTACCTAGCGAAGACAGTAGTCTGGTTTTCTTTTCTTGCTGAATTTGTCAGGCTCTATTATTTGCTCTCACACATAGATAGAGGAATCCCTCTTAGATTCACTAGGCTCCATGGCCAATGAACTGGAGGAAGTATTAAAGAAGTTTGCTTTATCTAATTTAGAGCAGAATGGAGCGTGGTTGGAGATGGATGACATAAGTCCTGGAATAACTGAGTGCAAAAATAGCATCATTGGGAAGATTAGAGAAGAAAAAGTTGCAAACTTTGTGACTGCAGCTTCGGGTTACCCAAAAGATCTTGCAATGGCAGAGCAAGGACCTAACCTATTTCAGTTCTTCATTCCAGATGAGAAGAGCAGGTTGAGAATCCTCAGTGGTGGACCATGGTTGATAGATAGTCAGATACTGGTACTAAATAGGTGGGAGGTAGGAATTGAGGAAAATACTAGTGATGAAGGTTCTAGTTTCCCACTCAGGTGGTAAGGAAGGAAAGCATATAAAGATGCTAGTGAGTGCAAACATGACCCAACCACTACTAAGAGGCACAACAGTTAAGATGAATGGAGTGCTAAAATGGATTAACTTTAGGTACGAAAGAGTGCCTGACTTCTGCTACAAGTGTGGAATTTTTGGTCACAGTGAAAACAAATGTAAAAACGAGGTGAACATTAAGAAGGGGCAACATGAGAACCAGTATGGTCCCTGGCTACATGCAAAGAATGGGAGAGAATCCCCACAAAAGAAGAGTAAATCCAGCTCATACAATCCAGATAGACAAGTTTGGGGCTTTCAAAATGGGGAATGGATCAAGAAGAGCAGTGGGAAAAATGTAGAACAGGAAGCCAATCTTACCAGGACTGAGAGTGCCAAAAACATGGCTTTGACCAAGAGCACAGGCACAGTGGAGGACTATAATAAAAGGCCTGTGGAGAGGGTACAGGAGTCAGGTAAGGAAGATGAGGAGATCCTAGATGCTCAAGAGACTGATTGGGACAAAGGAGTGGAGGAATGCGTTAATAATGAGAATAAAATGGAAACAGCCTCAACAGAGTGTGAGATGGGGATCGCGTCTCTAGCAGAAGTGAATCCATCAGCATCAGGAGAGTTAGGGAATAGGAATCCGGGAAAGAGGATGGAGGAAAGGAAGGCTAAGTCTATGGAAATGTTGGTGGATGAGGAGGATCCAGTTTAGGCCAAGGAAAATGGAATAAGGGGGGAGAAAAAAGTAAGATTATGGTATAAGAAGAATGATAGAGGCAGACAACCTCTAAATGAGATTCAGAATCTGGAAGCCAGAAAAGGTGTTAACACTAAGAGGAAGCTGCAAATTGTTGATGAGGAAATGCTCGATATGGAACCTACTAAGCAGAATGCTAAAAGGAACAAAGTAATAGGTGAAATGGTCTTCAATGGCCAGATGCTAAGGGGGGAAGAGACCAGCCTATCTTAGTCTCTCAACCAACAATGAGAGTTCTAGTATGGAACTATCAAGGTGCAGGGAGCCCCTTGACAGTTCCCCACCTGAAGGAGGAAAATAGACTCCTCTCCCCTAGTATCATATTTCTAAGTGAAACAAAAAACAGGAAAAGGTATATGGAAAAAGTAAAAAAAAAAATTCTGAATTTTGAAAATAGTTTTGTAGTAGAGGCTATGAATAGAAGTGGTGAGATGGCTCTGTAATGGAATAATAATGTCAAGATTTCAAAAGTACAAGGCACAGCTTTTACAATTGAGGCTAAGGCGGAAGATGAAGAGAAAAAGGAAACCTAGTGGTTTATTGGAATTTATGCAAGCTATGATAGTCAAATAAGGAGAGGACAGTGGGAAGTTTGGAATAGAAGGAAAGTAGGATGGGGAGAAAAATGGATTATCATGGGTGACTTCAATGACATCACCTCAAATGATGAAAAATGGGGTGGAAGGTGGAGAGATAGTAGAAGCTTCCAAGACTTTAGGAAGTTTATAAATGAGAATCAACTGATGGATGTTGGGTTTGTAGGGAAGCCGTGGACATGGAGCAATAACTGGCTTGGGAATCGTGAAGTAAAAGAGAGACTGGATAGAGGCCTATGCTCCACTGCATGGTCACAATGCTATGAGGATGATAAGTGTACACACATTGAATCGCATGCTTCTGATCACAGCATGTTGATACTTGAAACTGAGAAGGAAAGGAAGAGATGGAAAAGGAGATTTCAGTTCAATAAAAGATGGCTCCAGCATGATGAGATTGAGAAGGTGGTGAAGGAGGCTTGGAATGCCCCTTGCGATGGAACTAGGTGGTTCAAGGTGAAACAGAAAATAAAGAATTGTAGAGTTGAACTACTTAAGTGGAGCAGCAGTAAGAAAGGGAACTCATTAGAAAGAATCAATTGGTGCAAAAATCAGATTGAGGAAATCAAGGCATCAGAGGCAGAAAACAAAAGGCAAAGGGTGCAGGAAATGAAAGGACAGCTGAAATTGGAATATGAGAACGAAAAGGCATATTAGAACCAGAAGTCTAGATTAAGATAGCTACAAGAGGGTGACAAAAAAACTCAATTCTTCCATGCAACAGTCAAGGGAAGGAGGAGAAGAAATAGACTTCAAAAGTTGAAAAAATCTAGTGGAGAATGGACTGCAAATGATGAAGAGCTGGAAAAGGAAATAGCTAACTATTATGGAGAGTTGTTTAAGAGTTCAGGGTCGGGGGAGCCAGAGGGCATCTTAGAGGGGATTCCTGTCTCCATAACTAAGCAAATGAATAGAGAGTTGACCAAAAAATTTGAGGAAGAGGAAATCAAGGCTGCATTCTTCTCTATGGATCCTAATAAGGCTCCTGGAAGTGATGGCATGTCTCCACTCTTTTTTCAAAAATTCTGGAGCATTATTAAGCAGGACCTGGTAAGTGCAATTCAAGGTTTCTTCCATAATAGTGTCATTCTTAAAGCCATAAATCACACAGTCATCTCTTTGATCCCAAAAGTTGACTGTCCTATTGAGATCAAACAGTTTAGACCTATAAGCCTGTGCCAAGTGGTCTATAAAGCTCTTGCTAAAATTCTTGTCAATCGACTAAAGCCTTTCCTGTCTAGATGTATTAGTAAAAACCAATCTGCTTTTGTCCCAGATAGGCAAATTATAGATAATGTCATCCTTTCTCATGAATTGCTGCACTTTTTGAAAAACAAAAGACATGGTAGAGTTGTACGATGGCTGTGAAACTGGATATGTCAAAGGCCTATGACAGGGTGGAATGGGACTTCCTGAAAGCTATAATGGAAAGAATGGGATTCTGCAACACGTGGATAGGATGGATTATTGCCTGTATAAGTTCAGTGAATTACTCATTCAACATAAATGGTGAACAGAAGGAGTTCATAACCCCATCCAGAGGCATAAGACAAGGAGATTCACTCTCTCCATACCTGTTTCTAATGTGCTCAGAAGGACTGTCTAACCTGCTATAGAAAGCTAAGGTGAGAAAGGAGCTAACAAGAACCCAAATCAGTAGAGGGGCACCAGCAATCACTCATTTGTTTTTTGCTGACGACTCTTTAGTTTTTTGCAAAGCTAATAGGCAAGAAGCTAGGAAGCTAATGAAGATCCTCAAAGTGTATGAAAAGGCAACAGGTCAGCTAATCAACATGGATAAATCCTCAGTGTTCTTCAGTAAAAATACAACCCAAACAGTGTGGGAGGAAGTCTGTCATACAATGGGGTCAATACAGCAGATAGGACAAGGTCAATACCTTGGCCTACCTATGATCATAACAAGATCTAAAGAGTAGGTGTTTGGGTTCATAAAGAATTCCATTGATAAGAAATTGCAGGGATGGAAAAACAAGCTACTGAGCCAGGCAGGGAATGAAGTAATATTAAAAGCAGTAGCTATGGCCATGCCAACTTACACCATGTCATGTTTCAAATTGAATACTAAGCTATGCAGAGACATTAGTGCTAAAATGGCAGATTACTGGTAGGGGAATATAGAAGGAAAGAAAAGGATGCATTGGATTGGCTGGAGGAAGTTGACAGAAAAGAGAAGTAGGGGAGGAATGGGCTTTAAGGACTTGCAATTATTCAATAGAGCTCTTCTGGCCAAACAAGTTTGGAAGTTATTAACACAAACAAACTTATTAGTCAGTAGAGTTCTGAAGGAAAAATACTACCCCAGATCACTCTTCACCAGTAAGGTCCCTCAGAATGCCTTCTGGATATGGCAAAGCTTAGCTGCTGTAAGAAAAGAAATGCAAAAGGGAGTCAAGAGGAAAATAGGGAACGACAAAAGAACACGAATCTGGGATGACAATTGGATTCCAGATAGCCCAAGTGGGAAACCAACAACAGGAAAGCCTCCGGAGTGTCAACTACAGCTTGTATCAGATCTCATCACCAATAACAGATGTAATGCTGTCTTGATATTCAGAAGTTTTAACCAACAAGATGCCGAGAGAATTCTGAAAATACCTATAAGCCTAACAGGGAAAGAAGATAGCCATTACTGGATGCATTCTCAGAATGGACAATACACAGCTCAATCTGGGTATAAGATGTGGATGAAGGAAAAGGAGCTAGAGAGTGCAAGAAGGAGGGAAGATGCTGGACCAAGCTATGAAGGAACTATCAAAAGAGTCTGGAAAACTCTATGGAAGCAGAAAGTGAGTCAGAAAATGAAAGTGTGTATATGGAAGTGCTTTCATGGGGGACTTCCCGTGGGAGGTGAAATATATAGAAAAACAAGACAAGAAGCCCCAATGTGTACAGGGTATGGAGAAAAGGAAGAAACAATTGAACATCTCCTGTTCCAATGCAACAGAGCAAAGGAAATCTGGAAGTTATCGCCAGTACAATGGGATAGAGTACAACATATGTTAGATTGTTTCATCAAATGGTGGTCTGCAATCACAGAAGCCTAACAAGATAGAGGAGGGGAGGATCAGGTGAATCTCAGCATAAACATTCTCTAGCAGATCTGGAAAGCCAGAAATGAGAGGGAGTTTAACCAAAAGGGAAGGGAACCTCATAAGATAATATAGAAAGCAATGAAGGAATGGATGGAGTTTGATGAGGCCAACAAAGGGAAGGTGATAAGAAAGAACATTCAGGGAACAGAAGTACTGCAACATACTGAGCAAATGCAAAGTCAAAGAGAGAGCCAAGCCAGCCTGATGATCAAGGTCCACGCTCACCAAGATGCAAGACAAAAAATGGTGGGGATTGGAATCACAGCTAATGACTCGTTTGGGCAATGAGGGAAAGAATATATGCAGAACTATGCAGAACCAATGCAAGACCAAGCTGGGGCGGTGAGACTTGTACTACTGAATGCGATCAGCCAAGGATGGAGGAGCATTAAAGTGGAGCTGGAAAATAAGGAGTTGGTAGAGTGCATAAAAAACACAAGGACCAGCAACCATCTGATGGCTACTCTAATAGATGATATCCAGTACATAAGTAAATTGTTTCATGAATGCTCTTTCTCTTTTGTTAATTCAGGGTTTGTGGGAAGTATCAAGTTGAGCATGCATACTCTAAACATCTTTGTAGATGAAGAATGGATGAATCCCAATTTTAGGTGTTAGGCACCACTGTTTTTTGTAGGACTTATGTCCTGTTGATTGGACCTTTGTCCAAATACTGTAAATTATCGAATATATCTATAAAACTAACGTTTCGACAAAAAAAAAGGAACCGAGTAGAAAAAGTTTCACGCAAGATCCGTTGTACTTTTAGGAGAAATAACATGTATGCCCCTCAACAATTTATAGGCATTTGTATGCACCTAAAAATTGTCATTAATTCGGGAGTGGCTCCCCATGCTTAATTGGAGGGAAATAAGTTGCAAAGAGTAGGAAGAGTAGGAAAAATTGGCCAAATGCAATAATCCATGGAATACTCAGAAATGAAACTATGTATACTCCAATTTTAATTTGTAAATGCTTACTTGACAAAAAAATTATGACTGTTTAAATTTAATTGTTAGTTGGCAAAGATGAGTAAAACTATACATAAATAATTAAAAGAAATTAATTTTATATAAAATTTATTTTTATGTAAATACATTTATTAAAAAATTTTGGTTTATAAGGTTATTGTAATTTAGTAATTACAATATTTAGGGTAGTTATGCATAGTTATATTGGCAAATGTGATTACGTAGTCAAAACAAAAATTTGTTTTTTTAATGATAAAATTGAAAGTTTAAAAAATGACATAAAAAAGTTTAGACTAATTGCAATCCCTCTAACTTTATATATTGCATAGATAGTGGTTTTTTAACTGAAATCAAAATTATAAAAGAATTATTAGAAACATAATAGCATTTCAAGAAACTAGAATCATGGCATTATTGACCTGGTAGATTTTAATTTAAATTTATAAATTAGATACGCAATCTTATACGTAACATGGTGACTTTCAAATCGATATCAAATTTGTAGATGAGTAATCATAAACATAATTAAATAGTACTCCAAGAAACTAGAATTGAGATTGTAGATAAAATAATCATAAACATAAATCACATAATGCAAATGTTTCAAAGATTGAACCTTTCAACTATTGAAATAACTAGATGCTTGTTAAGTCCTAATTTCGCAACTAGTTGTATTGGACATGACAAACTATAAAATCACAAATTTAACTAGTAAAATAGTGTCAAAATTTGAGACTTTTTAATCTATTAACATTATCTAATGATAAGGATACCCAAATAATAGTAAAAAGCAAAGTTTACTCTTAAAAGTAGTGCTAAATTTAAAGATTTTGTTGTGATATGAATATTGGTATGGATTATCTAATGATAGCAAATCCATTGAAACATGCAAAGCAATGATATATAGATAAATATCAATTACAATCCAACGTTCAAATTAACATATTCTAGCATTTTGATCCATAATATGCATCGATTTATATTTTAATTCAAAATAATAATAAATATTTATACATTGCAGTACATGATAGAGTAAATGAAAAGATCTTCTTGACCTAATGCAACATCCCCAATTATTTTAAAGTGGCGTCTTTATCCTAGGGAACTCGGAAGACATTTTTATTTAGCATGTACAAAATTCATTATCTCACTTTAATCTAATGTTAGGTCCCATTTGTTCTACATTATCATGAAGTGTGTGTCTTCTATCTATTTATCTAAATAGTTTAAAGTATATCAAGTTCATATTGATTTGACATTTTTTAAGCACCCAATGATTTATTGTCGCATAAATGATAGAGTGCGATTTTATCATTTATTTTATTATTAATTTTTCCTAGTACTTGATCCGATGTGGATTAATTATTAGATTCTACCTACTTTTCGTAATTTACGTAAAACGAAAATATCACAATCAATGCCAATTTAACAATTATCCGAAAAGAGTTTAAATAGCAGGCATTCAGGGGCATTTTTGGAACAAGAAGACGCAAGCCCTTTTTGGGTAATTTGGCCGAAGACCGCAAGGATGAAAAAAAAAGGGGCTGGGGTCCGCTTGTCAAAGAGAAAGCCGCCGCACAAGAGAGGGCTATTAGATAGGAATTAGATTGAGTAGCAGGGGATTTTTATCTCCTTTAGCTTAGCTTTACTTTGACTTTTCCTTCTTAGCTTTTGGGTAGTGGAAATCTCTTACGGATGTCAGGAGAAAAATTGGGAGAAGTGTAGGTTATGTATGGATTATGAGTATTCTATTGAATAATTTGTGGTTATTCGGTCAAAGACTTTGACCGAATAAGAATAACTGAATCCCGTATGGATAGTCGATTTAATGAGAATACAATATAGGATTTGCGTTTGGATAGTATATTGTATTCTTGCAAGTATTGAATTTTTTTTAAGCACAGTTTTTTTGGTTATATTACATTATTCACCTCAAATTGCAACCTCTTTGAACCACTCGGTTGACACTATGTGCATTTATTTTGCAGGGGCTAAATAGTTCTTCATAAAATTACGATATACCAAATTTAATTTAGAATACAATACTTTCAATACAGAGATTTTGGCCACTCAGTTGTGAAGCAAGCATAGAGGAATTAGGAAACATACAGACGAAAACAAGCAAATTCGCCTATTTCTGCTACAGTACTTGGATTAACCTTATTCGCATTACACTAGTATTAACACAGCAGTCATTCGCTACAAATCCCTCACCTTCGTCTCGCACTCCGATACGCATTCCACATTCCATTTGCCATTTCATCTCTCATTTCATGCCATTCATTGACCTCTTGTTGTGAGGCACTTAAGGGTTGAATTTCTGGCATAGGTGGGACCCCACCTTCTCCTTCGATATCCATCTCCTGATCATGATCATTGAATATGTCATCATCTGGCAATTCATCTCATATGAAATTGTGTAGAGTACAGCAAGCTATCACCACATTTATTTGTGTACTCATATAAAAATTAGGTACAGGACCACGTAGGATGGTGAATCTCCTTTTAAGCACCCCAAAGTATCTCTCAATTACATTTCTAAGTGATGAGTGACGAGTATTGAAAAGTTGCTTAGGGGAGGAAGAGCCACGTTGGCCCTGAGCATTTTATCGAGGTGTTCCACGATAAGGTGCAAGAAATCCAGGAATATTTCTATATGCCGAGTCCACAAGGTAGTATTTTCCTACAAACAAAGTGGAATGAGGGTCAAATATAAGTAAAAATACACTACTTCTTCCCCCCCCCCACTCATACACTCACATACTATGAAAGCATATAATTGGACAAAAAATTTTAAAATATTGTCGTGCACCTGGAGGGGGCATCGGAAAATGTGTAGGTCCTGTTAGTGCTCCGTCCAAGACGCGTGCATCATGGGCGCTTCCTTCCCAACCAGCATAAATATATGAAAAGCGCATATCAAAATCGCAAATGGCTAGTACATTTTGAGTTGCTTGCCCATGTCTATTCGTATACGCCGCTTGCTGTCCAGGTGGCGGATGTGCTGGAATATGTGTACCATCTAATGCACCTACAGCATTCTAGTAGATTTGATATGCTAGTTAGTTGGTAGGTGCATAGTAAAGTTGGACACGATTATTGAATATTGATGCTTGAGTGTTGGTACAAAAAGGTAAGTAATACTTTATACTACTTGAATAAATTTTTTTTAACAATACTTTACCGTAAACCACTGGGCAAATCGCCTATCGGTGTAAATCTTTGGATGAACCTCGTTCTGTCCTCTCGGCTTTATGAGAATTTTTCCCAACTCACAAAGCCCCCGTAACACCTCATGAATGTTCCTGCAGATAGTCTCTGGGGAATGTTGGAATCGTTCAGCGAGGCAGCGCATTCGATGATTGTGACTTAACATAACCAATGTCATGCATACTGCTTCCTCTATGAGCACTCTTTTCTGGGGATTTTGTGGTACATATCCCCCACTCACAAGAATGTCACATAAGTGCATGAAAGAATCCACCGTTATTCTACAGTTCTCAAGTACTCTTGCAGGATGGCCATCAATCACTTCTTGCACATACGCACGGCCACTTAGCATGCTATTTCTGCATGGTAGAGGCAATATATATCCTGCTAGACGTTCAGACACAGGGTTGAACAGAATAACCGTTGCCCATTGGATTAGTTCCCAGTCATCGTCATCATCATCAACATTATTCGAAGACGATCCCCAAGTATTCCAACTGTTATCCATACTTCTATTTTTGGCCACCTATGAAACCTGGTACACCATGGCCCAAAACGAAACTTTAGCAAATATACTAAACGGGTGGCTCCAAAGTCACATATATAACTGCGCCTGTAGAATATAGTAATACACCAGTTGCTTAGCTAATGTACCGTAGCTAATAAATTTATCTAGTTTAGCTGAATGTTTAAATAGATTTAGCTAATATACCTTAGCTTAGACAAAGTAATGGCCGGTGGTAATATTTTGTAATACTAAAAAAAAATGGAAAGCAATTTTTATAGTAATAAAAATCTTAGCTAATATTTTTAATGGCTTAGCTAATAGACCTTATCTAATAATTTTGTAATAGTAAAACTAACCAAAAGTACTAGACAATTGGGTTGGCCCGCGTCTTCTGCATTTGGCCTTTATAGCACAAGACAAGTACGTGGCTAAAGTGGGCCGCCTCTCTGTTGCAGGTTCAAATGAGGATGCTAATATACTTATATCAATTGCCAGAGACTTAAATGAAGCACTAGGGGATTGGAAAGTAGAAGATATCAACCCAAAACTTTTGCATGAACTGTCTCTTGGTGCCCGAGCTGTTGTAAATCCCATGGCTGTCATGTTTGGTGGTATTGTTGGTCAGGAGGTTGTGAAGGCATGCTTTGAAAAGTTTCATCCTCTTTTGCAGGTCATATAATTTGTCTTTATTAATAGTAAAAATAACCAAAAGTAATTTTTAGTAATAAACTGTAGCTATATTTTTTAATAGTACAAAATATCCAACATCAATTTGTATAGTAATATACCTTAGGTAATATTTTTAATAGCTAAGGTAAATACCGTTGCTAATATTTCTAATAGCTTAGCTAATATACCTTATCTAATATTTTTTAATACTCACTCAATGAAAAGTAATTTTTATACTAATATACCTTAGCTAATAAGGCCTTAGCTAATATTTTTTAACAGTACAAAATATCCAAAAGTAATTTTAATAGTAATAAACCGTAGCTAATATACCTTAACTAATATATTTTAATAGTAATAATATCCAAAAGTAATTTTTATAGTAAATCACTGTGAGCTAATATACCTAAACTAATCATTTTTTAACAGTAAACCCAACGAAAAGCCTAAATGTTTTAGTAATATACTTTGGCTAATATTTTTAATAACTTGGCTAATATACCTCACCTAGGAGAATATCCCTTAGCCAATATTTTGTAATACCAAGAAAAAACAAAAGTAATTTTTATAGTAATATACCGTAGCTAATATACCGCTCGCAATATATATGGTTTACCTGGAGTTTGTAACCCGACTCCTTAGCTAATTTAAACTTTAGTTGCATGAACGCTATATATATATATTCACATATATATATATACTGAATAGAAAAATTAGCAATATGACAGATATTTATGAATAGAAATTCATCACCTATCCTAGGCTATGGCAAGAGCCTGTTTCAGGAGCAAAAAGGCCGTCGATGAACCAGAATTCCTATGGCTTGAACACTGCTGGATTTCTGATGTTAGTAGCTGGATATGGGAGGCATTTACACACTGCTATAAACTTATGGCTTTATAGAAATTTGACAGTGGTCTCGGGGAAACCAACCAATTTCACCTAACGACAACCTTCATGTTGACATACTTTGAATGGCCACGACTGGTTACATAAATAAAGCTACAACCAAATAGTGGATTGCGTGTCGGCACCTATTTCTGATTGATAGATCACTGATGCTCGGACAAATAAGCACGCGAAGAGAGTAGTGATAAGAACTTAAAGGGGCCATTGAATATGTAAGGACAGTATCCCGTAAATCCCGTGAACGTCCAGATACCCATGTGCAATTCCTGCAGAATAGCTAGCGGCCAGCGTAGCCACTATATAACCCGCAATCAAAAGAAGGAAAAGAATCTAGCATACTAGTAGTCACATGCACACTTTAGCCAGGTGGTTCAGATGTGGGCCTGTACTATTTTCCCTATGAAAATAGTGAAATAGTACATAACTTTTGCTACCGGAAAAAATGTCAGATGTCTTGTGTCCATACTTGTCATATATAATAGCAATTGCTACTGGAAACCATCTAATGTACATTCGAAAATAAGAAATGCTACGTAGAGATGTTAATAAAAAGGATCTCTATATATATAACAAATGGGCCTTTATGTATATATTAATACAAATGTGACTTAACTATTTCTATCAATAAGCAAAGGATATGAACGTGAAAGCATAGGAAAACCTGACAATGAACCATGAACGAAAGTTGCACATGAACCTTTTGCGGCCAAAACCTCATCCAATCAACTAAGACCAATCCAGTCTCCCTGTGTAAAGAAAACACTCTAATACAGTATATAGCTAATATAATTGCATTAATATTAACTAGTAACCATATAAATGAAGAAAATACCCCACTCACTAGCAAATCAGTGTAATGGGAGTAGTAATAAGCATTGAACTATAAAAAGATAGTACATCAATAGCAGAATGTTCATAAGCCGCAGGGTGCAAAGGCTCAAATACAGACATAGTGCAAGTTTATGTCAAATGGCAAGCAAATTACATATACTATCCGCAAGACTGGGATTTTTTTTTGCGCACAACAGCAATCCAAAATTTGTCCTCCAGGACACAGTTACATAACCCAGCCTAATTTACTGAAATATCCAGCAAGGAAATTCAGTCTAAAGCTAACTATGCAGAAGCTATTTCGGATCAAGAATGGTATCAGCATACCAATACTGGAAGCCTTCATCCGACTGGAGAAACATGTGGCACCACCTCTCACTATTTTCAAACTCTTTCATGCACGCAAGACGTTTTTGGGACCACAGTTCGACGGGCTCATGTTTTGGGTATGATTTGTCCCAAACTTTTAGCGCTGCTACGCACCACTCATTTCGTCGGGTGTTTTCGTCAATTTTGATCTGAGACAGCTTACCAATGTTCGTTGCTGCGTCTCGGAGAGCTTCTCCAGTCTTCTGAGACTTAGTGCTCCTTGAACCATCGAAGGATGATGTCCCCCGACTCGATAACGGGCGCTTACCTGGCCTACTAGCAACGAATTCAACTTCTTCATCCCGAACTGGAATATACACATCCTCCCCCCAAAACTCTGAGGTAGGTCCGTCAACCTTTGCCTTCCCCTTTCGCCTTGATGCAGCCCCGGTAGTCTTTTCGGCAGACCAAGGAGAGTGGTGGACGTCACTCTGAGCAGAGGATTGGGCATGCTTTCCGGTGGCTGTTCGGCTCTCAAGAATTTCTCCCAATTCGTAGAAGCAACCGCAGCTGCGGCCTTCTTTGAACCTTGCATAGAATTTGTTTTCCTGCAAGGTATGTGAAATGGCAACTGGTTCAACTAGACAAGCAGATACAGTTTATATAAAAAGCATTCTTGCTGTGTACTACTAAGCTGGTACTTCAAATAGCTAATATACACATGATCAGGCCAACAATCAGCCATGATAAGGCCAGTAACGAAAGAAATATAGGCTAGCATGTGTAACAGATTGAATACTACAAGTAGAGCAACAAGGCTGTCAAAACCATGAATGCTTAACACAATAATGAATGTACTCAACAGAAATACCCTTGAAATGTCAAAAGGTCCAAAAGTCAGAAAAGCCAGAAAGAAGATAGACCCTTTCGGGCCATAAAGCACCCACATATACAAAAAAAAAAAAGATATAGTCCTCCTTTCTCTCCTTACAAATGAGACAGGCCATATTGGCTTACTCACAATGTACACACATACTACTCAATCTTACCCCTTTTTAAGTCTGTTTAAGCAACAACAATGGTACTTTTTATCCTAGGTAGCAACAGCCCCTCCTCACAATTAGTCAGAATTCATATTTAGGAATATAAAAAATTATAGTCCTAATTAATGCGATTGTTTTAGCCAAAAAGATATACTAGTTAATAAAGGAGTACAGTTTTTCAGAATCAAATTTTGTTTGCTTATCTATTAGATTGTAATTATAATGCTTAATGTTTACATGTGTACAATGAATTGGATTAAAATCTTCTATTCATTAAATTGATGCAGTGAACTATGCTTTCTTTAAGTAAACGGCTCCAAGCTAACAGTTAAATTAGCAGTGCTCGCTGGAGACAAAAATGTGATTTAGCATATTAAAGAAATGTAGGCCAGAAATGTAGGCCACCAATCAAGCATAATACGGCCACCTTAAATTATTATTGTAGCAACCTAATTGATACATAGGAATTTCTCCCTCCCTCACTGTCACATTTAGGGGCAGTCGCAATCAAAGATTAACAAGGCAGCCTCCAAATATAGCAAGTATAAAATCAAAGTACACATCTATGCTTCCCAACCCACTGCAGCAGAACTGAAACACATAAAACTTGTATTCAACTGCTACACTACTTCATAATTTCAGGGACCCTCTATTAATGAAAGGGCTCAATATTCCATTGTCTATCACCAAACACACAGGGAAACATATCTATCAAAGGTTAAGGGCAATTTGGGATACAATTAATAGAGACATAGAAGAAGTTTACCCGCTTTAGAGCGCTCCATTTTTCCTTTGTAGCCTGAAAGCAGAGGAGCTCCGAATTAAAGCCAACTCCCGTCTCTGCCGTTGTCTGGGACATCCCCGATAAGCGGACGAAACACTTCCACTCAGATTCCATCCTATAGAACTTTGAACGATATTGCTCCCACCTCAAATTGATGTGGCACTTGTCGTTCATGTGTAGGGTAAGATGGTGCCAGTTTGACCTGCCCTTTTGGTGCTTGTCCCAAGCACCATTCCTATGCCACTCCACAAGTGTTGCAACGAAAGCTGCCTCAAGTGTAGGGTGATTTTTCCAATCGGCTACTTCACAATCATCATTCATCTAATGCAATAAACCAGAAAAGTTCATAGTAAATAACGTTTAGATTGTACAAGGAAACAGAAAATTCAAAGTGAGTGCTAGAACTTCAAAGTAGGAACCACTTCCATACCTTTACGAAGTAATTTCTCGCACAAGCACCCAAATCGTTTAAACCGCTCTCGGAATGTGCTTGTTGGACTGCATGAAAGCAAAATATAAAAAATGCTTCCTTATTTGGTTTAACAAATAAACACAAATAGGCATTCAAAGCAGTACATCAATCCCAAGTTAAGAATTTTTAGCTGAACAGATTATGAGATCATTAACGAATGTACAGGGAATTGTAAATAATAGCAACCAAAACCAAAATCATACGTGGACGAAGGTCTTACCGCTACTCTTATGTACTCGACGGCGCTTATGTGGCATATAAACGTGGCAGCGACCAAAAATGGCGTTGCTAACAGTCACGCACCAACTGGCTGCTTTAAAGACAAAAAGGGCAGCAAAAAAGAGATGTTAGTGACGAATGGCTGATAGTAAAACCTTTAACCAACCAGCAAATCTATTATGATGCCTTTTATACTCACAGATATCTTTTAGACTCTACATTGTCGGGAACTGCATGTGTAAGTATTAATTAAGCAACTTAGGATCCAAAATGCAGGTACGTGGATTAGCCTGGTCAATTTTTAAATCTTGAATAGCTAAGGCAACACTTGCTATAAGAATACATATAATTTGAGTGAAGAAAAATCTATATCTCGACCAATGCACAATTGCTGATGTAATGACAAAAGGTTAACTAGTTCATTAAGCAGCTAAACCAAATTTCGATATAAGAAAAATAAAATGGACATGGAAACAGCACCAAATACAATGAACATTTTCTTCTAGTATTATGGTGAAAAGGACTTTTAACCATAAAAACAATGATTCAGATCATATTAAAGAAATTTCACTAATAGGTGAATTGGTATTTCAAATGACATGAAAGTATCGGCATTCAAAGTAACCACTTTAAACTATCAAGATGAGCATAAGCCTGCCATTA
Source organism: Coffea eugenioides (assembly GCF_003713205.1). Taxonomy (NCBI): domain Eukaryota; kingdom Viridiplantae; phylum Streptophyta; class Magnoliopsida; order Gentianales; family Rubiaceae; genus Coffea; species Coffea eugenioides. Next base: position 46,695,060 of record NC_040037.1, read on the forward strand.
TAAGAAATTGTACTCTTAATAATTCATAACCTATGACAATAGCCAAGCCCCCCCTCTTCTCCCTGTTTGCAAGATTTGAAGTTCGAGGCCTTGCCTAGCAGATTGGGGGTTCAGAGAGGATTTGGGGAGTGGGAGGCAAAAAATATATCTGGGACAGTAAAAGAAGAAAGAAAGCTAGCATAGCGATAGCTTTCAGGTACAGAGATTAAATTGGGGAAAAAAAACCCTGATTATGGATACACCACATTTCAGAAGTTGAAGTTAGAACTACATCTCATACCACAGTTCTAGGAAGCCCAATGAGTTGCAAGCCAGGCAGGGAACTTCTTGAAGGTCTTCCATTTTTTTTCCGCATTAATTCTCAAGAAAATAAAAAACAAGACTTTGTTCGTGATACTAGAAATTTTATAATTAAACACAGGAGCTTGATACAATTGTTTTGTTAAGAGCAGGCCGTCGCAGTGAAAGAAATCGAAGAATCAAATACTGCTGCATATTCATGCTGAAACAAATTGCAGATTCTACAGGGAATCTAATTTTGCAGCACCTACCGAACCCTAATTACAATACAAAGAGACGACTCAGGCACTGCACATACCCATTCAGTACTTAACATAATAACAAACTGGAATGGATCAGGAGAAAATTGGAAGAAAAAATCCCATTTTGATACGCAAGACTGGGGAAACATACCTTGAGGCTTAAAGGTTGGAAGCCACGCACACAATCAAAGTCCAGTTAGATTCACAGATGGACGGCGCCGGAAAAATATCTTAGCCGCTGGTGTCGCCGCTGAAGCTTAATCGAAGCCAAATTTGACAGCTACTTCGGATCCGTTCTTTTTGTTAGTACATCATGAAGAGACAAGTTGCTGGTTACTTCCTTGGCATTCTAATTTCAAAACCCACGGCTGAGATAAATGATATGTCAGTGAGAGGTTGGGGGTGATGAAGAGGGGAAGTAAAGAAGAAGAGAAAGACTACAGGCTAATTTGTCGGCTTCTCTCGACAGGAGACAACGGTCTGAATAATACGCAAGTGCTTTACTGTTTTGGACTGAAAAAGTTTCCTGAATTATTCGGTCAAGGAAAGTTGTAAAATAATTTTAATTTACTGTTCTGAAATATAGAAAACGAAATAGCATATGTCCATACAAATCCGTAACTTTCCTTCCTTTTAGCTTTTTAGCAGTTTCTTTTTCTTCCGGCATGTGAGCAGACAAAGTGAAGACATTAAATCATCCTATGTTTGCGTTTCTTTATTCCTTCTATCGAATTGAATTTGTCCATTGCCCAACTGATGGCCGCGGCTCTCTCTTCAATCTTGTATGGTTTTTCCGCATCAAATATGAATTAATTTCTTCACTCTAGTCAAGGAACAACGGAGGCCTTGGTTCGTCTAAAATTGTGAGAGATCGATTTAATTTTACTTTTTTCTTTATTTATTGGTATTCACATATTCCTTGATTTTAGTGCTTATGATTATTTAATTAATTAATTGTCTTGGATCCAGATAATTAGTTAATTTGGTAATCTATTATCAATCAGGACATTAAATCCGTAATTGTTTAATTGCCTTGAAATAGTGACAACTGGCATGATTGGGTTTGTGTCAGGGGGATATGTGGGCTAATCTAAAATAACCCTGGTAATGCGTTATTTGGTTAGAATAGGACTCCTCTAATACGTAAGGTAATTAGGGAATTAAATCTTACGGGCGTACCTAAAATTATTTCTCAATTAGAGCAGTGATTAACGGGCATACCTTAATCATCAACATAGTAAGGAGAGGTTGACTGTCATCGCTTATTTGGCAGTTATAACCTATTTATTAGTAAATAATTGGAATTACCTTTGCATCGATGGTCAATTAGGTGAACCATTGCTGAAGTTATTTCGTGGCTAGATCTTTAATTATTATTACCTTGATTTTAGTGAATTGCCATTTGATTTTTAGTTGCCTATTTTATTTTATTTTTAATTATTTTCTCGTTTTAATTGTTTTAGACCTTTAATTATTGTTACTCTAAGTTTAGTGAATTGTCATTTAATTTCTAATTAGTTATTTATTTTTATTTTCTTATTTGAATTCCTTTGATTGTCGTCGTTCCTACAAAATCACCCCCTGTGTTACTTTAGATTTCTTAAGAGACAAATATCACCAGTCCCTGAGGATACGACCCTACTTGCCCTGTCTACAAATTTATAATTATTTGTGAAAAAACTATCCCATTCGGGTATATCGGATCAAGCAAATTCTTCGGGAATAGGGTGAATCAAGTAATCCATTGCACACCTGGAGTCCCTGGTCCAGTACTTGGAATTGGGTTTTGGTTATTTTAATTGGCAATTAGGTTTAATTTTATTATTGTACAGGTTTCGACAACCTATCAGTAAACTTTCTTGGGTATTCTATTATAACTAGTGCTCATACACATCCAATATGTGTGCAATCAAAAAATATATAATATCTATGATAATATATTTTAAATAAAATTTTTTATTATCAAAATAAATTTTAATCTTTTAAATTTTCATAAAATAATTTTATGTAAGTAGTTATAATATTTATAGGTAGTTATGTTGAAAACATATATTTAAATATTTAAAAATAAAAATAGTCATGGATAGTTATAGATAGTTAAAATAAAAGTAGTTTTTATGAGGGTAAAAAGAAAATTCATTTTTCTATACGCAAAAAAGTTAGATCCCATTTATAATTAAACAAAAGATCAAATTCATATTTATTTTTGCACTTAAACAAGCCAAATCTAACTTGAAACCATATTCATTTTTGTGCATTCATATTTATTTTTGCCACTAAAAAAGTAAAATCTGACATTTTTATATCTAAAACTATTGCATATGAGTCATGCGGTGATTTTAGCTTAAAAAGTGGTTGAAACTTAGGTTGGAACCAAAATTTGTGAAATTGAATTTGTAAGGAATATAAAGTTAATATTTTAAAAGTGAAAGATGAAAAAATTTATTTATAGAAATATGAAAGACATTTTGAATGATTTTCTCTAAAAATATTTATTATTCAGTAGGCAAAAATTGAATCTTTTACAACTATAAATATTTCTTGTAACAATAATTAACAAGAAACTAATTTCATAACCATAACCAAGTTGGCACCAACATGGCATGTTAAGCTCGGGATTGTAATTCTAAAAGCCCGACTAGAATGTTAAGCACCTTGTTACTTGTTAGCAATAACAAAACTCAGGTTTTGATGCAAAAAAAGTCATTAATTCACTCAGGATTACCAGGTTCCATCCATCATCAAGACCAGGTTTATTAAGCCAACCCCATTGCCGGTTGCCTTATTTCAATTGGGCCCCAATTGACATGTGAAAGATGTCCACGCTGAGTAGGGATCACCCGCCCCGCGAGGCGCTAACGGGGAGGGGGTTGGAGTGGGGGGAATTTTTTCCCCCGCTTAGAAATGCCCGCTTTAAAAAAATAAATATATAATATATATGTATATAATTATATATACAATATATAATTTAATTAGTTACAAACTTATGATAATGATATTATTAGTTATATGTATTATAAAATGTCTATTAGTATATATATAATATAATTGATAGTATTAATTATACTAATAATTATATATGTGTACTAATATAAATTATTAATTAGTTATACTAAATTTACTAATACATTTATACAAAATCCCTAATTACACTTAATACAATAACAATTTTTTCTTAAAAAAAGCACAAGCACAATAATGAATTAGTGATTATATTTGTGTCAAAAGTGAAAACTTGACTACTTTAGTTATATTTATTTTATCATGCTGGATTGTATTCAAATAATTTTTGTTTGATTGTTTTTATAAGTTTCAATTATAAAATTACAATGAATAATAATTTGATGATGTGTTGATATTTTAGTACTTGATTATTTGTTAAAATTTAACTATAATAAAATTATATAACAAATTTTTAGTCCCGCGAGAGCACCCACAGAGGAAGCGGAACAGGTTGGGGACGGGGCAGGAGGAGTGGGGGACGGGGGATGGGGGTAATTTGTAGGCAGTGGGGCAGGGGATGGGGGAGAGGTCGCCCACCCCAACCCCGCCCGTTGCCATCCCTAACGCTGAGTTGTCTTGTTAACACTTCTTCTGCCCACGGTGGAGAGTTCACTCTACTTTCCACAGTAGAAGCAACCATCAGACAGTATTTTTCCCATAACGCGTGTGTCTCCTTTACGAGAAATGCAACTTGCTTTGCTGATGCTGATTGTTTTGTCATTTCCCTAATCACCTATTTCGACTAGAGGTGGCAATCAAGTTGAGTTGCGAGTTGGCGGATTCGATTAAGATCTAATGCTCTGTTTGGATTGGCTTGTTTTTCAAAAATTAGTTTTTCAAATACAATATAAAAATTTGTAAAAAGTACTCTAAAAGGTAATTTAAAAATTAGTTTAAAATTTAAAATTTTAAAAAATATCTCAAAATATATTCTAAAAACTCTTCTACTCTTAAATATCCCAAAATATTTTTTAAAAATGTTCCAAAATATATTCTAAAAACTCTGCTACAGCAAAGTTTTTCAAAAACACCCCCAAAAACAGCTAATCCAAAGTATTTTGAACAACACGTCAATTTGAACACGCTCCTGAAAAATTACATGAGTTAAATTTCTTGACCCAAATACGACTCACTAATGTTGCGGATTACTCGAATCCGATCTGAATAATTTGTTTGCTTAACTTTTTTTTCTTTTTGGCCTTCTCACTTTGGTAGTATGGTGGACTTTGCTATAATAGAGTTTCCGTAAGAATATAGAAAATTTCAACCCAATCCTAGATTTCATATAGTACTTGGATTAATTTTTAGAATTTCCTTTTTGTACAAAAAATCATGAACAAAAACAAAAGTAGGGCACTTTTACAAATAAAATATTATGTTTTCACCTAATATTCATGATTCCATTCTCATAATACTAATTTATGACCTTGATTGGTTTTGATTGTTGATATGTATGTATTTTGTGTGTTTTAACTGTGTTTTATTATTTAGTTTTGGTATATTTTATTCATTTTTATAACTAATTAACTAAGTTTATAGTGAAATTATGCATTTTGAGGTTTAAGTGTCAAAAATTGCATTTCTATGTGTTTAATTGGTGAAAACTTCATGTTTTTATAAGTTCAATGACTCAATCATCAAATGGAGTGAATTAAGAAGATATTTCAATAATTGTTGATGATTTGAGGTGATTTAAAGAAGACATGAAGTGTAAAATGTTCAAAGGATGAAATGCAAGTTTGACAGTTTTGACACATTGTGGTATTTCGGCAATATCTTGAGCTACAAGCATCGTATTGAGGTGATTCTTTAACCATTTTTAAGTTAACACATAGTTCTATATTTTATATAAGACATCAAAAGCCAGTTCATGAGTTTTCCTTGTCAAAAAGTCAAAATACAGTCGGCTATTTCTGTTGTCAAAAGTTGAAATAGAGTTTTGATTAGTTGAGGGTATTTTGGTTATTTCTTGGTCTACAGAGCTCTAAATTAGATGATTTTAGAGGCATTGGAAAGCTAACTCAAAAAATTACAACTTTTTTGTTTTGCACATCAGTTTAACCTCTATCATCGAGCAAATATCAGTTGAAATTGGTACAAATATAGAGCAAAGTTGAAGACTGTCCAGAATTGAGAAAACCTGCAAAAGAGTAAAACATGAGGTCAATATGTGACTTCAACCCGCATTTTCAGAGGATGCATTTTCTTCAATTTCAGCTACAACTTGTTCTGCAGCTTGTTCTCTACTCACACAAGCTTTTTGACCAATTTTTCTGCAAGAATTTCGGCTGAATATGAGCAAGCAAGCGTAGAGACTTCAAGAAGCAACTTTTGGAGATATCGAAAGGCAAAAATGCCAACTAAAATCAGCTCATCCTGATCTTGAATTCTATATGAATAGAAGCCTTTCGAGAGCTTATTTGATAACTTTGGAAGATTAGAGAAATTCCACAAAAATATAGTTTTCACTAGAATTTTCTTAGTTCATTAGTTATGGTAGATTAGTATAGTTAGTGTAGTTTATCCTTCTTGTACTTGTAGTTAAACTTGGATGAAAATTAAGGAGCAAGATGGAGAGTTTGATCTCCTGTGAGAAGAATGATATCTCTTCTACTACTTTCTTGCTTATATTTGATTTCATGTTCCATTATTATACAGGTTTGGATTTGTGTTTAAATATGTGTTTTTGAAGTTTATGCCTTGGGTTTTGGTTGAACTCTCTATGATTGTATTGTGTTGATTTCTTGGCCATTATTTTGAGTAAGTTATTTAGCACTTTTACTTTTCCAATCATGATTAACCGCTCATTAACTATGATTATCTAAAGGTGTTATTTTTTCAATAAAAATTGGGATTTAACACTAATCAAAAAGTATTAAACCTAGAGAGTACACTCACGAGAGTAGAGGTGCATCTTTGTGATTTTAGTGACATTGGTTGGTGGAGGCATTCTCTCAATTACTTCCACTTTTACTTAATCTACCTCAATACCTTTTGAAAAGATCTTATGGTCTAGAACAATACCCTCACAAAATCATGAAATGACATTTTTTCTAATTGAGTACAAGATTTGTCTCTTCACATCTCTACAAAATTAGATTTAAATTGTTAAGACAATGATCATAAGTAGAATCAAATACAGAGAAGTCATCTATAAATATTTTCATGATTTTCTCATTAAAATCTAAAAAATTTGCCATCGTGTATCGTTGGAAAGTGGTAGGAGTATTGCATAACCCAAAAGGCATTTTTCAAAAGGCAAAAGTGTCGTAGGAACAAGTAAATGTGATTTTCTCTTGATCCTCTGGTGCAATGACTATTTGATTGCATCCTAAAAAATCATCCAAAAAATAAAAAATTCATGTCCCGTCAACCTTTCTAAAATTTGATCAAGAAAAGGAAGAGAAAAATGATATTTTTTTAGTAGTCGCATTGAGTTTTCTATAGTCAATACACGCTCTCCACCTAACTATGACTCTAAAAGGACTCATTTCATCATTTTTACCACACTATAGTTATTCCACTCTTTTTAGGCACGATATGAATAGACAAAATCAAAACACAATTAGAGATCAAAAAAATTATACCTACATCAAGCCATTTAAGGATTTCTACCCTTACCACTTCCTTCATATTGAGATTTAACCTCCATGAGTTTCAACCACCGGTTTAGCATTTCTTCCAATAAAATTCAGTGCATACAAATGGTTAGACTATTTCCCTTGATGGCAAAAATGGTGCATCCTAAGGCCTTTAAATGCTTCCTCAAAACTCGTAAAAGCTTGTCAAGTTGCTATTCATCAAGGGCTGCATTGACAATCACCGGTAATGTCTCTTTCTCATTAAGAAATGCATATTTGAGGTGCTTGGGAAGCGGCTTGAGTTCAAGCCTTGGAGCTTGCTCATAAGATGGTGGAAGAAGTCCCTTGTTTATTCCTAAATCTTCGTATGCGTTGCTTTTTTTGTAAAGGACTTGTGCTTGCAAATAATGGGTCATTTCTTTTACTTCTTCGTCTTGTAATCCTATACCATTTAGACAAAATTCAAGAGAGTCATAGTCAAGATTAATTTGACTTATCTCTTGTATCAATTCATCACATATGTCAACGGAATAAATATGATCGGCAAAAGAGAGATACTTTTTCATTTTATTCAAATCAAGCTCCACCTCTTCTTCGCTGATTTGGAACTTCAACTTACCATGTTTAACATCTATTATAGTACCTGTAGTAACAAAAAATGGCCTACCAAGAATAATGGGTATATTGACATCCTCCTCTGTGTCTAAAACAATAAAATCAACGGGAATGATAAATTTTTGCACTTTAATAAACAGATTTTCAAATATATCCAAGGGATATATAATAGATCTGTCAGTCAATTGTAAGAGATAATAGTACATTTTAATTCATTCAACCCTAATTGCCTAACTATAGTTAAAGGAATCAATGAGATACTAGCACCAAGGTCACATAGTACTTTAGAGAACTTTACATTACCAATAGTGCAAGAAACCGTGAAACTCCCTAGATCCTTCAACTTTGGTGATAATTTATTTTGTATGATAGCACTACATTCATCCATTAATGCAATAGTCTCGCTATCCTTTAATTTCCTCTTTTTGGTCATTATCTCCTTGAAAAACTTTGCATATGAGAGAATCTATAAAATAGCATTAGCTAATGGAATGTTAATAGGTAATTGTTTAAAAATATTGACAAGCTTCTCAAATTCTTTGTCAACTCTTGATAGTTTCAATCTATGTGGAAATGAAACCGGTGGAAGAATTGGCATCATCTCAGAAACCGATGGCTCAATCACTTCAATTTTGTCTTTCCCTTTACTTTTTTTGCTTTTCTCTATTAGCTCACTCCCCTGCTTGTCTTTTTCATTATCGTCTTCTCTCATTCTCTCAATAACCGGCGGCTCACTCAATTATTTACCACTATGAAAGGTTATAGCCTTTACATGCTCCCTTGGGTTCACCTTTGTCATGTTAGGTAACTCCCCTTGGTTCCTATTGTTGAAAGCATTGGCTATTTGGCCTAATTGAATTTCAACATTCCTATACATATTGGTGAGTTGGTCCAATTTACCCACAATTCTTTCAAACCGTTGAATAGTTGTGCTAGCTAACTTTTCAATTTTATCATTGGATGTATTTGCTAACTTTTCAATTGCCAACTCCCAAGTCGGCTTAGATTCCATAGGTGGTTGTTTTGGTTGAAAGCTCGGTGGATTCGTTGGTCTTGATTGGTTCCTGTGATAGCCCCACCTTCCCTTAGGATGTACCCCAAGGGTTAGCGGATTGCTTGTCCAATTCTCGCCAATATTAACTAATCCAAAAATTTCACAGAAGGTACTAAAACGCACAATTAACTCAAATCATCATCCCAATATTATATACAATAGAGTCGCCAACGATCTAAACTTAAAGTACAAACCAAAATGTTTAATCTTACACAAATACATGTAAAGTTTACTATTACAGAGGAGCTTAAACAAAATGCCTAAAAGTTATAACTAACTCAACTCTTCCCCAAAAATCATGTTCCCAAGATTTCAACCCTTGTAATGAAAACGAAGGTGACAGAGTGAGCTTTTGCCCAATGAGGTACCACAAGGTCACACAGTCAAAAAATCACATAGTTCGAACTTTAATCTATCAAAATAAGTATCAATTAGGAAGCTAAGTAAACACCACAACTAACACAAAGTGCTTCAACTAAAAGAATATAGATGGCTCTCAAGAGCCAAATTTCTAGTCATATTAGTTTGATCCAAACCTGTTGACACTCCGTCAACATTTAGAGAAGCAAAAACATTGACCGTAGATCCCTACTTTATACCAGTTTTTGTCTACCAATCATGCCCATTACCGGACTCGAACACCAAATAGAAACAGTAGTAGTGATACTTGAGTATACCAAATATCAGAAGAATTCAGTATTCAGTAAATCAGTGACAGTTTCCTCATCGCTTGTCAATCTACCTCGACCAATCCCTTACTGGCTCGTTTCAATTAACTATCAATGGGGTTTGAATTCAAATTTACAGTAAGGTCATCAAATATTGGACTCCAAACGACATCAAATTTATGCACAAATAATAAATTTCAAATGAACAGTAGACTAGTCAGATAGTCAAGTGGAATCAAGTGTGATAAAGTGCACACCTGTCCAGTTCAGACTAAACGAAAGTCACAATCAAACAAACCATAAATTTCAGTCATAAGTAGTTCACTTTACACAACAAATCACACAAGTGGTACACTCACCATTTTAAAGTAGAGCAATGCTAAACGTTCGCTCCGAATTGTGCTCGTTTCCACTGTTAAACCCTAAAAGTAACCAAGACAAGATATCATGGTCCGACCATTCAAAATTTAGGTTAATGAAGTGCACACTTTAGACTCAATTATGAGCCATACGTCTATCCAAATTTGGCCTCTTAAAATAGCAAGTTTAAAGACAGATTTGAAAGTGCCAATCGAAAACTATCCAAGTGCATTTTAGGGTTATGATTCAAGTAAGTTATTAATGTGAAAAGAAAAACACTCAAACACAAAAGATGTAAGAGACCAAAAGAGAAAAAATTAGATATTTATAACTCATGAATCTTAGTAAAATATACGTAAGATATACACAACTTTTAGAAGAAAAACAACCAATATCGAATTTAAAGTTGGACAAATGAAACTAGAAAGCATGTTAGAAGAAACCATTACTTTCCTCTTGTTTTACACATAGTTTTTGACAAAATTTCAGCTTATGCATCACTATCAAGGTGGATTCAGGCAATCATAAATAACCTAAATCCAAACCAATCCAAAATTACTCCTCTAACACCACTCATATCACAAGAAACAGAGAAACAAAATTTCAGCAGCACTTCCCCTTATTTTCTTAACTTTCCCTTCCAAACTCAACATTTATTTTTAAGACAAACCATCCTCAATCAAGATTACAAGTCATAGGCTATAAAGGACACTTGTTTAAGGCCACAAATCCACCCAAAATAGACAATTATCTAACTCAAAAATAAATCATATCAAAGTTGGAAAATATTAACCCTAAGCTAAAATTCACCACTACAAGTTGAAATTTTCTATAATGAAGCCAAAATAACATATAAAAGTTAGAAAATTCACATGACAAAGCTAATAGATCATAGCCAAACTCAAATCAACATATCAAAGTTGAAATTTCTCAATCAAAGCTGGAATTTTCAAACCAGCACACAAACTATGAAATTTTTCATAAAATCTACCAAAATCAAGTCTTAAATATACTCTTCAAGTTAAAAGAGAAAAGATAGTTTCTAAATATGGTTACCATGAAACCCTATGAAGAAATGCAACCCAAGAGTTTCTTTTTTTTAAATCTCTCCACCAAAGTCCTTAATCCTTCCAAAATATCACTTTTTATGGAGTGGTTTTCAAGTTTTGGATGAAATTTCAAGAATTCAAGCAAGAATTGAAGGTTGAAGATGGAATTTTTTTTCTCTTTCTCTCAAGAAAGTCGGCCAAAAGGAGAAGAAGAAATGAGGATTTTTTATCAATTTTTTTTAAATTAAAGGCTAAGAATGGTCTTGGTCCAAGTCAAAATTCCATGGCTTGTTGACAAATGATACTCCAAGGTTAAACCTCATCTAATTGTCTTCCAAATGCTAAAATATCTAGTCAACCTCTAATTATCCCTTAACACCTTATAAAATAATATTCCTTTGCACAAAACTCCTCATAATCTTAAAAAATTTATCACACACACCTCACTAGTGGGTTCTACTTCCATAATGTTCTACGAACTTAACATGCACTAACTTATAGAAGAAAAATGATTTAAAATCTTGACTCTCTTTAAAAATATCTAGAAAATTAAGACAATAAAATAAAGTAAAGAAAATATATTCAAAAAAATAAAATAAAATATAAAATAAATTTTGGATCCTCACACTCTCTTCTCTTTAAAAGAATTTCGTCCGCAAAATTCTCACCTTAATTAACAAACAGCTCAGGGTATTTCTTTTGCATTTCTTCCTTCACTTCCCAGTTTGCCTCTTCTACACCATGATTTTTCCACAGGATCTTCACCAAGAGAATTTGCTTATTTTTTAATTCCTTAACTTTTCGATTAAGCAGTTGCACAGGTTTCTCCTCATAGGAGATACCCATCTATTTCAATTTCTTCTGACTGTAAAATGTGAGTTGGATCAGGATGGTACTTCTTTAGCATCAAGACATGGAAGGCATCATGAATTCTGGATAAACTCAGTGGTAGTTCGAGTCGGTATGTCACTTTTTCAACTCATTGGAGAATTTTGAAAGATCCCACAAATCTTGATTGAAGTTTCTTTCCTTTACCCGCCGTGACACTTCGTAACGGAGTAACTTTAAGAAACATGAGATCTTTAGTTTCGAATTCCAAATCCTTCCTTCGATTATTTGCGTAACTCTTTTGCCAACTTTGGACTGTTTGGAGTCTTTGACGTATTAGTTTGATCTTTTCATGCGTATCCTCCATCCATGGCATTGTCGTTGGATCTAAAATCTTCTTTTTCCTTACTTTATTCTAGTAAACTAGTGATCGGCATTTCCTTTCATAAAGAGTTTCGTATAGCGTTTGAACAAACGAATGATAGCTGTTATTATAAACAAATTTCACCAATGTCATGTGCTAGCCCCAATTATTCCCAAAATCCAAAATATACATCCTTAACATATTCTCGAAGGTTTGAATGATTTTTTTTTCGATTGTCCATTTGTCTGAGGGTGGTATGTGATACTGAGGTTTAGTTTGGTCCTTAACGCTTCTCGCATCTTTTGCTAAAATTGAGACACAAATTTGGGATCCATGTCTGAAACTATACTTACTAGTACTTCATGCAACCTTACAATTCATCAATAAATAGTTGAGCCAATTTTTTCATGAACTTTGGTTAACCGATCAACGATTACCCAAACAACATCATGGCTTCTCTACATCAATGACAAACTCGAAATAAAGTCTATCATAATATGTTCCTATTTCCATTCTGGTATTTCAAGTGATTGTAACAAACCTGAGGATTTTGATGTTCAGTTTTGAATTGTTAATAGGTAAGACAGGTTTGAACATACTGAGTGATGTGAATCAAGGCATGCCAACATACAAGATTCAAGTTCCAAGTTTGTCATTTAATTAAGTATTGATGGCTAGGCTATAAATTGTCAAGTTCCTTGATGTTTGTTGGTTGTTTGTTAGTATCTTTATTTTGGTCAGTTGACAAGGTGTCGAGTCTGTGCAATAATAAAAATAAAACCTAACTACCACTAAAAGCAGTCAAAAATTAATCCTAGGTACTGGAACAGGGACTCTAGGTGTGCAATGAGTTACTTGATTCACCCTGTTCCCGAAGAGTTTGCTTAATCTGATATACCAGAATTAATTAATTGATGAAATTTACTAAATACTAGACAGTGGTAAGCAGGGTCGTCTCCTCAGGGACTGAGGATAATTCGTTTCTTCTAGAGTTCAGTGCATGGGGGATTTTTGGAGAATATAAAATAACTAATTAAACAACGAATAGAAATAAATAGAAATTAATCAATAACCAATACGACTCTAGCCAAAGGTACAACTTTTCAGACATGGTCCATTCACTTGATCATCGATGCAAAGATAATTCAATTACTCATTACTAGATTGGTTATAATTGTCATACACGCGATGAACAACCAACCTTTCCTTAATTTCTCGATAGTTAAGGTACGACCGTTAACTATTTTCCTAACCAAGAAATAACCCTAGGTACGACCGTAGGATTTAATTACTCAATTGTATTAATAAATAGAAAAGCCCAATCCTAACCAACAAACACGCTACGAAGGTTTGTTTAAGTTAGATCATACGTTTCCCTAACATGAAATCAATCACGCTAGTCGCCACTGATATTAATCAATTGAACAATTACGGATTCAATCAATTAATTTGGCATTAGATCATTAGGTTAATTCAAATATCGGGCCCTTGACATTCAAATAACATAACAGGCATAAGCAATTAAATCAGGAAACGTACAAATACTAATGAATAAAAGAAATAAATAAAATTAATTCAATCTCACAAATATTTGGAACCGCGCCTTCAAGTTGGCCTACGACTAGATGAGAGGTTTAGCCACGCCGCATAAATAAATCTTCAAGTAATTTAACTGAGGTCCAGGCCATCAAAGGAACTAAAAAAGAAAAAAACTGAACTATGCTAAAAGCTCTCCCCTCGGCCTTTCTTACGATTGTGCCTTATAAAGCCAAAAGGAAATGACTAAAGCTATCTATCCAGTGATCCCCATGAATAAGGAACAAAAACCACCCTCTGTACGTTTGTTTCTCATTTTAAAGTCCAAAAGGAATGATGACTCCAAATGCTCTCCAGTGGTCCCCTGCCGAGATTGAGAGTCAAAGTGCCAAAAGACTTGGAGCTCTGCCGAAGTTCCTTGTATTTCCTTTTTTCTTGGTAGGAGGACTCCTAGTCAGCAAAAGGGAAAATGTCATCCGTCTGTTTTGTGAAGCTCTTTTGTAGTCTCTCATGTGTGGAGCAATTTGCTCCAGAAAGGCCCTCCTTTTTAGTAGTTTTCTGCTCCATTTCTTGAAATTAAGTCCAAATACCAAATATAAGTAAATATTAATGATTAAAAGAATATTTGGCAAGGATAAAGGGAAAATTAATAATAAAATAACCAACAATTAACACCGGTGCAACGGTACTTCTCTGAAGTCGGAGTCACAGCGGTGTGGTGAAATTTTAATGTTAACCCCGTGTGGTGCATAAACACTGCCAAACTTCTGCATAAACGCTGACAAAACTTGCCCACCCTAAAATCTCAACAAATGGCTCCAATAGGATAGTCAATTACACAATTCAGCCAACTAAAATTAGCAAATGTCCCAAGAAACTGACAATTCTAGCAACAGCAGTTCAAAATGTGGACAACAACTTAATCACAAGGTTTTTAGCTTTTAATCAGGCAACCAACTAAATAGAATCAATAAATGTAGACAAAATACCTCAACCAGTACCACTAGTGTATTCCACAGAAAAGAATTAATTCAAATGCCAATCCAAACGACTGAGGAACCCTAACCAAGACCAAACCGTACCAGAAATTAGAAGAAATGAAAATGGGAATCAATTGGCAAGCAACTCCCAAATCAACCCCAAAGAACTCCCAAATAAATGAACTATCAGAGGTACCTTCAAAAACCAAATACCAAAAATGCATAGAAACTCCTTACCAATTCAACGGGAAAAACAAAATTAAGCAAATCACCTCCTGTGTTTATCCATCAAGGAACCCAAAAAAAGGGCACAAATTCCAGCAATTGAGGATTCAGGAAAAATGCCAAAACAAGGGTAGAAAGTTAATACCTCCACCTGTCAATTTTGACAGGTGGTGACGCGCGGCAAGGAGGTGGCGCACAAGGTGGTGGTCGCGAGCTTTGGAAGATGAGCTAGCGACAGAGGCTGTCAGCTACGCGTACGGCTGTGTGCACAATGGGAGGAGAGAGGCACGGCAAGCTGGTGGACAGCAGTAGCGGTGCGGCGAGCTGGTGGACAGCAGTAACGGCGCGGGCTGGTGACGGTGGCTGTGGAGCGTGGGCAGGCGGCGGTGTGCAGCTGGTCAGCGAAGGAGGAGATGGGCGGCGCTTGGGCTGGGCATGAGCGATTTGGAGGCTGTGGCGGCGTGAGGTGGAGTTGCGGCGGCGGTCAAAGACGCTGGTGAGTGGAGGTGGCGGGGATGGAGCTTGGAACGGAGGAGCTCAGCAAGCTGTGGGTGGACGGCCGTGGGCAGGGAAGCAGCGGCGGCCTTTGGAGCTGCTGAAGGTGGTCCGTGAGGTGGAGCTTGGAGCTCGGAGGCGGCGGCGATGGAAGCTGGTCAGCGGCGTGCGGCAATGGATGAGAAAGGGAGACTGGTGGTGTCGGGCTAAGGAGAGAGTGAGGGAGATGATAGCGGATGAGCGAAAGAAAAGTGATGTCGGATGAGCGAAAGAAAAGAAGGAAAGGGATACAGGGCAGCGGGAAAGAAGAGAAAGAAAAGGGAAAGAAAGAAAGAAAGGAAAGAAAGAAAAGAAGAAAAAGGAAAAAGAAAAAAGAGAAAGAAAAAAGAAAAAAATAAAAGAAAATAAAATGGTTTTGGGGTTTTTTTTCAATTTTTTTCTCGAATTTAAATTTTCAAAATTTGAATTTTTGAAGAAAAAAAAATGCTTTTTGAATTTTCTCAATGTGAAATTTTAAATTTTTTTTTGTTTTGGGTCGTCAAACACCGCGTGGGCACACCAAGATTATAAAACGTCCACTGATCTCAGGAGACACAAATACCGCGTGGGCACGCCAAATTGGTAAGGGTCCATTGATCTCAAGAGTCACAAACACCGCGTGGCCTGGCCAAGATTGCACTTCCTGGTCACAGTGAAAAAAAATATCAAGACCGACTACTACCCAAATGAGAAACAATAAAACGAAAGAATTGAACAACGAAAAACAATAAAATCAATATTTGGGTTGCCTCCCAAAAAGCGCCTTTCTTTTATGTCTTTGACTAGACATTGTCATATTTGTTCAGGGAGGAAAAAATCTTGTACCTCGTCTTAATGCTTCATCCTCTATATGGTCCTGGTAGCCCTCGTAAATAGAGTAATTCTTGGGCACACGAGCTACGGGCTTCCATGGACTAGTAAATGGCGCCAAACAAGTCAACGATAATTTGCATTCTCCATTCACTCCTCCATCACATGCATTTATTAGCCCAAGATATTTTGTCATCGCTGCTCTTAATTTATTCCTGTTATGAAATTCAAAATTTTCTGGTATAATAAAGTCAATTTCATTAACAGGAATTAAAAAATAAGAATCAGGAAAATATTGACTAAAGACTGGAGGAGATGTCACCGCATTTGGAGATTGTACACTGGATTCATTCACTTGGATGAATTGAGATTGGGGTCTCATTTCTTGCACTTCAGTTTTCTTTTCAACTGTATCTTTAGATCCGTTTTCTTGAAACTCTTGCAGTTCTATGTCATTTGTCCGGATAAATAAATTTTCATCTTTCTTAACGTCGACGATGGTCTGTGAGGGCAATTCTTCATGATTTGAAAGTCTTCCTTGGATTTGAGATTCTAGGCGGTTAATTGCTATCATCAATTGATTTACTTGAGTTTGTAATGATTGCACTTGTCCCAATTGATTCCTCATGCTTTGTAGGTCAGAATTTGTCTTTTGTTGATTAGCAATTAACTGCTTCATCATTTCTTCTAGAGATGGATCTGGCATGGATAATGGTTGTTGAGACTCTTGCTGTTGAAAATCTATCGGCCCGGTCGCATAATTGAAGTTGGAATCATCCCACCATCCTTGATCATACCCGTTTGAATAAGGGTCATACCACGTTTGATACTGAGGTGGAAAATCTCCAAAAATATCTATTGGAGCACTTAGGCCATCTTGAAATGCGGGGCATGTGTCGGTTGAATAACTTGAGGCAAAATAAGTTCCACAATTTGCACTAGCCCATTGATCATTAGGAAAAATATGAGTCTCATAACCTCATTCAGGAATAAAGTCCAGTCTATCATCAAAATACGGAATGTTAGTAGCCATAAACTAAAAAAAATAGAAAAATAAAATAAAAAAAAAATATGAAAACAAGATGAACTCAAAAAAGAAACAAATTAATCTGGCACCAGTCCCCGGCAACGGCACCAAAAATTGACAGGATGTCGAGCCTGTGTAATAATAAAAATAAAAGCTAACTACCACTAAAAGCAGTCAAAAATTAATCCTAACTATTGGAGTAGGGACTCTAGGTATGCAATGGGTTACTTGATTCATCCTGTTCCCGAAAAGTTTGCTTAATCCGATATACCAGAATTAATTAATTGATGAAATTTACTAAATAATAGACAGTGGTAAGCAGGGTCGTCTCCTCAGGGACTGGGGATAATTCGTTTCTTCTAGAGTTCAGTGCATGGGGGATTTTTGGAGAATATAAAATAACTAATTAACTAATAAAACAACGAATAGAAATAAATAAAAATTAATCAATAACCAATACGACTCTAGTCAAAGGTACAACTTTTCAGACACGGTCCATTCACTTGATCATCAATGCAAAGATAATTCAATTACTCATTACTAGATTGGTTATAGTTGTCATACACGCGATGAACAACCAACCTTTCTTTAATTTCTCGATAGTTAAGGTACGACCGTTAACTATATCCCTAACCAAGAAATAACCCTAGGTACGACCGTAGGATTTAATTACTCGATTGCATTAATAAATAGAAAAATCCAATCCTAACCAACAAAGATGCTATGAGGGTTTGTTTAAATTAGATCATACGTTTCCCTAACATGAAATCAATCACGCTAGTCGCCACTGATATTAATCAATTGAACAATTACGGATTCAATCAATTAATTTGGCATTAGATCATTAGGTTAATTCAAATATCGTGCCCTTGACATTCAAATAATATAACAGGCATAAGCAATTAAATCAGGAAACGTACAAATACTAATGAATAAAAGAAATAAATAAAATTAATTCGATCTCACAAATATTTGGAACCGCGCCTTCAAGTTGGCCTTCGACTAGATGAGAGGTTTAGCCACGCCGCATAAATAAATCTCCAAATAATTTAACTGAGGTCCAGGCCATCAAAGAAACTAAGAAAGAAAAAAACTGAACTATGCTAAAAGCTCTCCCCCCCGACCTTTCTTACGATTGTGCCTTATAAAGCCAAAAGGAAATGACTAAAGCTATCTATCCAGTGGTCCCCATGAATAAGGAACAAAAACCACCCTCTGCACGTTTGTTTCTCATTTTAAAGTCCAAAAGGAATGATGACTCCAAATGCTCTCCAGTGGTCCCCTGCTGAGATTGAGAGTCAAAGTGCCAAAAGACTTGGAGCTCTGCCGAAGTTCCTTGTATTTTCTTTTCTCTTGGTAGGAGGACTCCTAGTCAGCAAAAGAGAAAATGTCATCCATCTGTTTTGTGAAGCTCTTTTGGAGTCTCTCGTGTGTGGAGCAATTTGCTCCAGAAAGGCCCTCCTTTTTAGTAGTCTTCTGCTCCATTCCCTGAAATTAAGTCCAAATACCAAATATAAGTAAATATTAATAATTAAAAGAATATTTGGCAAGGATAAAGGGGAAATTAATAATAAAATAACCAACAATTAACACCCTATCATCAGCTTACTTTCTAATTGGACCGAATGTATAGTTGATTAATTTAGTGGTTTAAGTCATTTATTTCAGTCCAAAGGTCGGCCAAGAGTTGTCTTGTAATGGCCGAATTATTGCTACTTAATTAGAGAAGTCAATTTAGTCCAAGTTAGATTAGGTTTTGGAGTTATTGTAAGGCTATAAATAAGCCTACACCTTACAACAATAAAATTGAGAGTTTAGTCACTTTCTCTTTCCAAGAGAGCCTTTCTTGAATACTTGAGAGTTTTCTTAAGTTATTCAATTGAACTTATCAATCAAGTACCCACATTGATTGTGGCGTTCCTCTACCTTACAAATTTGGTTTATTAATTCAATTGGTTACGGGTTGAGATAGTATCAATATTGTTCGTGACTTCTAGGGTTAATTAGGGTCAAGTTTTTCACTGCCAAACCGTGGATATTAGTCGTCTCGATGCAGGGCATGTGACTACGGGTTTCGTCTTCGACGGGGTTCGTATCACTGAGCAATCTCCTTCTTCATATTATCTCATCAATATAACTCTTTTAAATCCTGATACATCTTACGACTACCCAGATGGACCGTATATTTAGACTAGTGAGCAATGATGCAACCCGAGGAGCTACATGAGTTCAAGTAGTGAATGCAGCCAAAGGAAGAATACAAGGAGGATCAACAAAGCTACCTTATGATTAATGTTTTAGACGTTTGTTCTAGTTATTATTTTCCAACTTAATAAGTCAGCTAGGCTACTTTCTAATTAAGCCAAATCCTAGTTGATTAGTTTAGTCATTTAAGTAGTTCAATTCTGTGGTTAAATTCGGCCAGCTTAGTGAGTAAAGGCAGCCGAGTTTTAGTCCAAATAACATTAGGGTTTTAAGTCATTGTAAGGCTATAAATAGCCTAGTCTTTTCCAATGTTTTTAGTTAATGAGAATTTTACAGAAATTGTGTGAGTTTATTCACTTCCTCTCTCCAAGAGAGCCTTTCTTGAATACTTGAGAATTTTGAGAGTATTCAATTGAACTTATCAATCAAGTATCCACCTTGATTTTGGCGTTTCTCTACTTTATAAATTTGGTTCATTAATTCGATCGATTACGGGTTGAGATAGTATCAATATTGTTCGTGACTTCTAAGGTTAATTAGGGTCAACCTTTCCGCCGTCAAACCGGTTAGTATTAGTCATCTAGATCCAGGGCATGCAAATACGGGTTTCGTCTTTGACGGGGTTCGTATCAGGTGAGCTTCCTCCAAAATTTTTTTTTCAATATTTTATCCTTCAGTACAACCACTCGATTCCGATATCTCAAAATCCCTTGGAGACTCAAATTAAAATCAGGTAATTCCTCATTTTACACCTTTTCCATCCAGTTTTGTACCACAGAATCTTTCTTCTGAGTTTTTTTGATTCGATCTAGTAGGGTGGATCTCACCGTAATATTTTTGAAAATCACCTTCTAGCGGTCAAGGTAAGGATTCCACTAATTAACCTTTTCTAACATATTCCATTTGTTAATCATTAATCCAGCCACTTGAGCCTTTTGATTTAGGACATCTGCTACTACATTGGCCTTTCCAGGATGGTAGTTAATCGTACAGTCATAATTTTTCAAAAATTCCATCCATTGACACTGCCTCATATTTAGTTCTTTTTCAGAAAATAAATATTTAAAACTCTTATGATCCGTATAGATCTCGAAAGTTACCCCATATAAATAATGTCTCCACTTTTTCATGACAAAGACAACAGCCGCTAATTTCAAATCATGGATCGGATAATTTTGCTCGTGAGATTTCAATTTTCTAGAGGCAAAGACAATCACATTTTCATTTTGCATTAATACACAACCCAATCCTTCCCTTGAGGCATCAACATATATGGTGAAACTGTTATTTTCATTTGACAAAGCCAAAACTAGCGCCACAGTCAACCTTCTCTTCAATTCTCGAAAACTAATTTCACATCTAGTATCCCAAACAAAATTGCCATACTTCTTTGTCAAATCAGTCAAAAGACCGGCAAGTTTTGAGAAATTTTTAATAAACCAATGATAATACCCTGCCAAACCTGGCAAGTTATGAATCTTAGTAGCATTTTCTGGTTGCTTCCATTCAGTGACAGCTTTTATTTTGGCCGAATCTACTGCAATACCATCATTCGAAATCACATGTTCTAGAAAAGAAATTTTCTCTAACCAAAACTCATATTTTCTAAATTTAGCATATAACTGGTGTTTTCTTAGAGTCTGTAATATGATCCTCAAATGCAGCTTATGCTCTTCCCGAATTTTAGAGTAAACGAGGATATCATCAATAAATACAACAACAAATCAATCCAAGTAGGGTTTGAAAATTCTATGCATCAAATCGATAAATGCTGCAGGGGTATTGGTTAATCCAAAGGTCATTACTATAAATTCAAAATGTCCATCTAGAATTGAGCACAGTCTTTGGTGTATCCTCCTTCCTGATTCGCAATTGATAATATCCCTATCAAAAATCTAATTTAGAAAAGACCATCGCTCCTTGTAACTGATCAAATAATTCATCAATATGTGGCAGAGGGTATTTATTCTTAATTGTTATATCATTCAAACCCTAGTAATCTATACACAGTTTTAAACTTTCGTCTTCTTTTCTAACAAAAAGTACCGGAGCCCCCCATGGACATCTGTTTTCTCGAATAAACCCTCGCTCCAATAAATTTTGCAATTGTAAATTCAAATTTTTAAGTTTAGTGGGTACCATCCGGTATGAAATTTTAGAGATAGGTGTTGTTCCGGATAACAGATCAATCTTAAATCCTATTTCTCTCTCCAGAAGTAAAGTCACTAATTCATCAAGAAACACATTTGGATATTCCTTTACTACTGGAATATCTTTTATCTTCAACTTATCTGTCGTAGTGTTTATTAGAAAAGTTAGGTAATCCTGCGCTCATTTACTCAATGATTTTCTAACCCGAATACCCAAAACAAGTGTAGATGAGGTTAATCGACCCCTCACATCTAGTTCTAAGGTTGTCTCTCCCGATATACGAATTTCACCATTTTTCTTTTACAATCTAATTGAGCATCATAGTGAGTTAACCTATCCATACTTAAGATAACATCATACCTCTTAATGGCTAAACTTATTATATTCCCCAACAGTTTTCTCTCTCCAATTCAAATTTCACAATTCTTATAAATCATACTAGTAATCAAACGTTGGTCATCTGTAGGCATCCTAACTTCCAAATCATATGGTAATCTAGCAAGTTTTACATCAATTTTACATCTAAAATTAAGATCGACAAAAGAATAAGTAGCACTAGGATTTATTAAAATCTTAGTTAAATGGTTGAATACAGGGATCGTACCTTCTATAACTTCAAACGAATCACGGACTTGGTGTTGCTCTATTGCATACGCCTGAGCCAGTACTTTCGATCTATTTCCTTTCACCTTTGTCTGTCCAAAGTTTGTCATATTTGAATGTTGGGTCCCACTCCGTTCTCGAGCCGGGACTGGACAGTTGGCGATCTGATGTTCGACACTTCCATAGCACAAACAACAACTTCTTTCCTATGGTTCGACTTCCCACAGTATCCACAGAAGACACGGAAAGTTGATGCCGAGCCTCCTTGTGAGGCATTTCTTTGCTGTCTCTTTTTGGGTTGAACTCCTCTTATCGGGGCTTCTCTTGGTGTCCTCAAAAGTCTTGTCCTGCCTACCCTTTTTCCAACTTTAGGAGGTACATTTTTATTAACTTGTCCAAAGTCGCTACTAGACGCACCCCATTTCTTTACTTGAAAAGGTCTAACATAAAATCTCGTACTTTTGATCCGTTGGGCTTTCTCCACAACGTCACTAAATGTATTTATTTGGGCTACTGCTAAATCTTTCTGAATTTCTACATTTAGCCTTTGTACAAAGCGCTTTATTTGCCTTTACTCTGTTATTATTAGTTCAGAGGCAAATTTAGATAGTCTGGTAAATTGAGTTTCATTCTCAGCAACGGCTTAGGTCCCTTGACGAAATCTAATAAATTCATCATCCCTTTTCTCCTGAATCAAAGGCAAAAAATATGTCGCATTAAACTCCCTCATGAAATTTACCCAAATTTTTAGGGTTTGTTCTCTTTTCCATTTAGTTCGTATCATGATCTACCAAGAACGGGCTGGTCCCTCCAACTGAAAGACAGCGAAAGTCACCTGTCTATTTTCAGTATAATACAATACTGCAAAGATATCGATCATTTTCTCCAACCATCTCTCGACCACATCGGAGTCAGGTCCTCCAAGGAATTTTGGTGGGAAGAATTTTTGAAATCGTTTGAGGGCTCTATTTTCCCCTTCTACATGATTCCTAGGGTTTTCAAATTGATTAACAGAGTTTTGGCCCTAATGGTTCACTATTGGTGCTAACAGATCTGTCATACGTTGGATAGCTATGGCTACTTGTGCATTGGAATTGGCCTTTGGTTCGCGATTCTGTTTGATTGTTGGTTCGCGATTACCCCATTGATTCAAGGGTTGCCTGGATTCACGCCTACGGCCTCGTCTACCACGTCTACCCTTTATCGAGTTTTAACAAGTCTAGGTTTGGATTGCAAATGCAAAAATTAAAAATTCATAGATACATGGGTAAAACGTAAGATTATAAACAAGCCAAAAAGTCAAGTACGTTTAACACAACCCTTTCATACATATCACATAGTAAAAGTCAGGTACAAGCGAAAACAATTCTAATAACACAAGTAGCAAGATCATATCAAAAGTACAATGAACAAAAACTATACCAAAAGTACAAAAATATCTAATTAGGAGCTTTCCTAACTACCCCTCACATAGGGTCAAAACATGGCTCACAAAAGCTCTAACTTAGTTTCCAACAGAGCTAGTAGATGTTTCATTTCTAAGGACTTTATTACCATGGCTTACGTCAGCCAAATTTGCATCCACAAACTCTCCAAGTAGAGCCCTACATTCCTGTAAAATACCCTCAGCTCGGTCTTCTACTTTTCTTAGTACCCTAGTGAGACGTTCATTAACCACTTGCACCTGTTGGTGCATAGCATCCGTCCACTCTTGCTCCTGACCAACGGTCTCCGGCAATTCCTGGATCCTATCCCTCTGTATCTCCACAATTTCTCTCATCCTTTCCTTCTCAATTTGGTCCCTAGAACTGGCATGCCTAAGTCTCCTCATCCCATCTAGTACTGCCAGGACCACATGATTGGGGTAAGAATAAGTCCTATAACGGTTACACCTCCTAGTCCAGCATGCGGTCTCCCTAATCTCTCCTGATAGTCAATAATCCGAAGGTGTCTCCGAGACAGTTCACTACTACCATTTTCACTGGTTTCTTCCATGACCTATAAGAATAAAAACAGTTTAAAATTTAGGCAAGTTTAATCATACTTAATGACACCCTAACACAACAAACTAAAATTTCTTAGAATCAAATTTCTATTTTGCCCAGGCTATTTCTAGTCTATACTCTGATACCAACTGTGATAGCTCCACCTTGCCTTAGAGCATACCCCGAGGGTTAGCTGACTGTCTATCCATCTCTCGTTAGGACTAACTAATTCAAAATTTTCACAGAAGACATTAAAACACGCAATTAATTTCAAATCGTCAATCCAGTACTATATACAATAGAGTCGCTAACGATCCAAACTTAAAGTACAAACCAAAGTATTTTATCTTATACAAATATATGTAAAGTTTACTAATACAGAGGAGTTTAAACAAAATGCTTAAAAGTTATAACTAGCTCAACTTTTCCCTAAAAATCACGTTCACACGACTTCATCCTCTGTAAGGAAAATAAAGGTAACAGAGTGAGATTTCGTCCAATGAGGTACCACAGCGTCATGCAGTCGAAAAATCACACAGTTTGAACTTTAATCTACCAAATATAAGCATCAATTAGGAAGTTAAGTAAACATCACAACTAACACAAAGTTCTTCAAGTAAAAAGATACAGATCCTAAACCGTATCTGGATTGGTGCTGGCAGAAGTGGTTTCTGGCAGAAGGTGGACTATGGAAGCATACCTTTGTATTGCTCTATTTGCTACAAACAGGGTCATGCAAATCATGACTGCCGCCGCAAACGACATCAAGTAATGGTGAACCATTAAACAACTCAGGAAGCTTGAGCGACACATCTCCTAACAGAAACCGTTGAAGACAAGGAAAACATAATTGTGCACCATAACCCACGCAGATTAAGAGAAAGAGAGATTGCTACAGTGGTAGATACAGCCACTCAATCTCCGCTCGAGAATACTGTACGCGTTGAGGTTACCTGTCACGAAGCCAGTACGACTTGCACTCTGGTAGAACTTCCCTATCAAAGAAGAGAGACAGATAACTAGATGGTGGCTCCAGCGGCTCGTTCTCAGCTCGAAAAATCATAGATGATGCGGCAATAGGCCTCAAGGACAACCCGATACACGCTGGTTGTTACTCAGATGGTGAAAAGGTGGCTACATCTACGACGACTGTACCAAGTAGGTTGTTGCTCGACTCCCTCAGGCAGTTCAACATGTCCCTGAACGAGCATTTACTTGCGCCAATCCAAAAGGAGAAGGAACTCACTGCTGTATGCTCGAAAAGATCGAGAAAAAAGAAATCTCACATCTAACTTCCTCGGCAAATCTTCATGAGGCAAGCTCTTAAAGCTGGTACAGTTTTGCCTTCACCTTTATCCCATGAATAATATTTTAATATGGAACATTAGAGGGGCGATGGGCAAGTCCTCTGTCCGTCATTTGAAGCAATTAATTCGCTTGCATAATATCTTTATTCTAGTTCTTCTTGAACCTATGGTGGAAGTGTCGGCCATAGAGCTTCTTCATCTAAAACTTTCATTTGATTTTTTGTTTGTTCAACATATCTAATAAAATTTGGGTCCCCTGGAGGTCTGGCTTTCATTTTAATGTTACTCAAAACTTTGAGCAAATGCTTCAAGCAATGGTTGCACATAATTCCTGGCCTCATGTAGTGAACGCTACTTTTGCACGTGCACTACGAAGCCGTGGCTGGTTGGTGGTGATTTCAATGTCATATCTTTCATTACAGAATATGTTGGAAGATCAGCTCAAGATTTGGGAGCCATGCAGACTTTAATGAAGTGATCTCTTCCTGCTATCTCACAGAGGTTCCTTTCTATGTAACTCATATACGTGGTCAGGAGTGAGAGCTGGTGCCCGGGTTTGGAAGTGGCTTGATAGGATGTTAGTTAATCAACAATCGTTTGATCTTATGCCTAATACTGCCATCCAACATCTTAATCGCACTACCTCGGACCATTCTCCACTTCTGTTACAATGCGGATAGTTAACTCGAATGTTCCAAGGCCATTCAAGTTTCAGAACTTTTGGACTTTGAACCCCAATTTCCTTCAGGTGGTGCACGACAATTGGAGTTTGCCCGTCTAGGGGTACAGTATGTACTCTCTGGCTTTCAAGTTAAAGAGACTGAAGGGCTACTTAAAGACTTGGAACGTACAGCAATTTGGAAACATTTTTCATAAGGTGAAACAACAAGAATTGGAAGTGCAGTAAAAAGAGCTTCAATATGAGTCACTACAAATAGATGAGGCGCAATGCTCTATGCATCATGCTCAATCCCAACTTTTTTTAAGCTTGAAACAAGAGGAGAAATTCTGGCGGCAAAAGGCGAGATTAAAATGGATGAGGGAAGGTGATAGCAACACAAGTTTTTTCGATGCCTCAGTTCGAGATAAAAGGGCCAAACTTATGATTCATCGAATAAATGATACAACTGGCGCTTGGGTTGAAAATGAGGAGCAGATTGGTCTCAAGGCCAAATTATTCTTCAAAAATCTGCTAACAGCAGAACCCGTTCTTGGAACTGAGAAGCTAATCCAATAAATTCCTGCTCTCATATCCACAGAACAAAATGCAAATTTGTTGTGCGAGATCATCATGTAGGAGGTAAAGCAAGTCGTATTTGACCTCGATAGTAACTGTACTCCTGGCCCGGATGGATTCTCTGGAATTTTCTTCACTACCTACTGGGATATTATTGCAGATGATATCGTACAGGCAACTAAGGACTTTATGGCTAGTATGCCAATCCCTAAGGGGATTTCTACCACTCTTATCATACTCCTTCACAAGAGGGCAAGTCCTTCTACATTCACAGATTTCCGCCCTATTAGTTTATGTACCTTTGTCAACAAGATTTTTACAAAGGTGCTTGCCAATAGGTTGCGACCTATTCACCCGGTTCTTATCTCCCGATGTGGTGTTGCTCACACACAATTCATATAGCATATTACGGGTTTCCGACACTGTGACTTCCCCTTCATGTACTTGGGCTGCAACTTATACAATGGGCATAAAAAATGAGAGCACTTTCAATTCTTGGTTGAAAAGTTTGTAGTGAAAATTGCCGGGTGGAAAAAGAAGCTACTGTCGCAAGGAGGCTGCCGAATTTTAATCCGGCATGTACTTTCCTCTATCCCAATGCACGTCTTGGCGGTGATGGATCCTCCTAAGACTGTGCTTAAACAATTGAAAAAAATCATGGAAGAATTTTTTGAGGAGCTTTAGAGATGGGCCCTAAGCATCACTGACGACGTTGGAGAGATCTATGCTTTCCTACGGATGAGGATGGGCTTGGTCTACGTAGTTTCATCGACATGCAAAATGCTTTCAACTGCAAGCTATGGTGGCGATATCGCAATGCTTGAACGCTGTGGACAAGATTCATGCGCTCCAGATACGATTTAGCAGGCCATGTAAATCGAAACTTGTCCAGGGTTTGGAGACGTATGCTCTCAGTTCAAACCACTGTTGATCAGTTCTCCAAAGATCTGGATGACCAGGGAGGGAAGCGAGTCTGGACTCTTACATCATCTTGGCAATTCTCAATCTCCACAGCAGAAGAACTAATGCGGCCTAAGCGCTTAGGTCTAGGATCAAGGAAGTTAATTTGGGACCATCGCATTCCTGCCAAAATCTCCATTTTCATGTGGAAAATGTTGAATGAGTTCTTGCCATTTCCAGAGTCTTTGAACTCCTACGGGTATTAGCTACCTTCAAAATGTCAATTTTGCCAAAATGTGGAATCCTAAGATCACGTGCTATCAGCTTGTTCCTTTGCCGTGGCAATTTGGGATTCTTTCGCTTAGACTCTTCATTTCCCGATTCAACACTGTATGGGAGTTATGTTGCAGCTGCTACATTGGTAGTCTTATTCTTATGCATCAAACTCAACTATGGGGCAACTGCACATAATCTTACGGCCATTATTTGTTGGGAACTATGGAAAGCCAGAAATCTTTGGACCTATGAGGGGGCTCGCATTGGCCCAATGCAAGTTTGTCAGAATGTACAAATATCTTTTTGGTCCATCTCGCATGCCTTTCCTTCTACTCAAATTGCTAAAGAGAAATTATTGTTGGTACACTCGCGACTGCTGCCTCGTCTGCTTCGAGCAAAGTCCAAGGTCACAGTTGCTCTCTACTAAAATTTTCTAGCCACCGGTTTCGTTAAGTTAAATATGGATGGATCTTCATTAGGTAACCCTAGTTATTCGGGAGGGGGTGGTGTAATTCGGGATTCTTTTGGCAACGTTTTGGTTGGGTTCTCAACGGCTTTAGGATTAGAACTAACATGGAGGCGGAAGCTATGGCTCTCCTTGAAGGTATCAAGCTTTGTTTGGAGCGAGGCTGGCATCGCGTGGAAACTGAATTAGACTCAAAAGCCTTGGTGCAAATGTTGATTGGGAATTGTAAAGTCCCTTAGAAGTTGTGACACCCGTCTCTCATGTCCTGGAGATAAGTCGCGGCAAGCAGTTTTCCTTTCATCACATCTTTCGAGAAACCAATACAATGACTAATGCGCTAGCCAACCTAGCTAGTTCATCACAATAGGATTCGACGTTTTCGGCAACCCAACTTCCCAGAGCCATTCTCGGTCTGGTAAGACTAGATAGATTCCAACTGCCTTATGTTAGGTTAGTAAAAACCATCACCATATAGGAAGCATTGCTCTACGCCTTCACCAGTTGTACTTCGCTTTGAGTAAATAAAAAACATCTTTTTTAAAAAATAAAAATAAAAAATAAAAAAATTAATGATTTTAATGTGAAACTATGTTAAAAACTAAAATGGTTTGAACTTCAAATACGAGAACATTTTCAATTGAAATGACAATTTCTCTCTTGGATTTTACATTTGTTTTGTCTTTAATATATTTTCTAAAATCATTGAAAATTTTTAAATATGAATTAAAACTTTTATAGTTCCAAAATGCTTTCCTAAGTGCTAGCAAAAGATTTGTGATGTTTATTTTTTATTGAAAACATTAAGATTTGTCATTTATTAATGAGTGCCCATATTCTTTTGTTTCATGTTATGACGTCTTTGTCTCTTAATAATGCTTGGTAAATGTAGTAAACGTATGAAAGTCAAAATTATGATAACAGTCATGACTTTGCTAAAAGTGTCTACTTGATTTGTGAAATTTCAAAGAATAAATTTGGGTGAATTGAAGAAAAAAAATTTCGATAAACTATACAAAAGTAATATTAGAGACAATGTTCCTACTTCTGTTGCCTAAAGTGAATCTCTTATGCCTTCCCAAAAAAAGGGGAATCCATTAGTTTGAATATTATGAGCATTAGAAAAGATGCAGGCATTTGATTAATTTATATGAAAAAAAGTCATGGGGACTCTATTCTCGTAGGTAAACAAAAGGGTAAATAATATTAACATCTCTTCTTTAAATATACATATATAATATTAACCTCCCTTCTAGTTTTAAGAAACATGATCATCCCCTAAATCTCATAATAATAAAGACCTCATTTCCACATGTTCTCTTTATCATCATCAATAGCAAGTGCATGTGAACAAATTTACTCTAAATTTTATTATTTTTCTTTTTCATTCCTTAGTTTGTCTTTATTATTATTTGAATAAATAACCAACATGATCACTAAACTATTCAAAATGGTACGAGTTGATCACCAAATTTTTTTGTGATAAAAAGGTCACTCGACTCTGTACAACAAGCCTTTAGGATCATTTTGACCAGTTTAGCCAGTAAACCAATAAAAAAAAACAAATTTGACCTATGATTGTAGGTTTTTAAGGGTAAAAATGTCCTATTCTGATTGACACAATTTTTCTTTAATGAAAAACTAAATTTTAGGGATTAATCTAGATTTTGGCAAAACTTCATAAGAGGTAAATGCAATTAATACAAAAAATCATCAACACATCATCTTCTTCCTCCTTCTTCTCTACCTCCACTACCCACCGCCACTATTACATAACCACCACTGCATCCTTTCTTCTCTCTTCCTACCGCCTCCTTCCCTGGCTTTCCCTTTCCTCCCCCATTTTTTCGTGACTAGAACTAGTCGCTAGTCGTGACAAAATTTGGTCACTAGGGACGTGGTTTTTGGGTTGAGTAGACAATGTTTTTTCCCAATAGAACTAGAGAGGGTTTGGCAGAGAAGAATGTAGTGCTGCGATTGGAAGCTAAAGCAATTGAGTAACAAGAGTTGTTATTGTTATTAGCAGTTGCTGTGAGAGCCTTAGATATGATATTCAAGGACTAGGGGAAAGCCATACAGATGAAAAAGTGATAGTAGCAATAACAGACGATGATGATTTAGTATCATCAGCACTTGCAGAGGGAAAATTATGCCAATGTTTTGGACAAAAGGAACTAGTAGCGATCATCTCAATATTTGAATTTAGTATCATCAACCAATGGCTATCAACTGGTGGAACAAGCTACTGTAATATTTGAATTTCAAAAAAAATAATGAAATAGTAGAAATACTAATGGGCACTATGGTACATATCACTAGTAGTTTGGAAGAAGAGAAGGAATTGAATCTATCATCTCATCTCATAACTATGGAGCAGAGAAGAGAGGAAAAAAAGAGTGGTAGTGATGGGAGAGTGATAGTGGAGAGGGAGAGAGGAGAAGTTGGTGGTGAGTAGTGAAGGAGGGGGAAAGAGAGAAGGATTGATAGTGGAGGTAGTGAAGAAAGAGGAGAGAAAGTGGCAGGAAGATGGTAAAGGGTGTTGCTATATCGGGATGGGAAAAGAGTAAGGTGGCATTATTTGGATATTTTTGCCCCTAAAAACTTGTACTTTTAGTTAATTTAGTAGGAGTTAATTTCGTTTTAGGGGATTGAGTGACCTTTTTTATCATAAAAAATGTTCGGTGACCAACTCATACTATTTTGAATAGTTTATAACTATTTTGGCCATTCACTCTTATTATTTTGTCTTTTGTTACCCTATCATTTTTTTTTTTTTTTTGTTTCCCGAAACATCCGTGCCTCTTATGCTCTTGTAATGCAGAATAGAATCTAGGAGAGATAGTTGACCCCCAAGAACCAATGAGCAAGAGAAGAGATACGGCCCACGGATGTTGGTCCAATCAAGGAAAGCCCGACATTAGCACTTCAACCCTAGGAGGAATTCAAATTTTGAATCTCAGATTAAATCTCAAAAGAGGCCCATTACAACTGCTCAAAAAGGGACAGGCCCAATACTACAAGATACTGTCAAAGCCCATTGAAAACCCAAGGAGACAAATTTATCCGATAAAAAAATCAACAATGATTTTAGATGCTTCTCTGATACACTATAAGATGGGGACTCTTCCACAGCACAAAAATAATTTCAGTGTCTGCTGTGGTAGAAACATATTTTGAACCGTAAACTGGCCTTGTGTATGATTTGGTCGTCGGATCATACTTACAAGAAGTGGGACAATTTTAAGATGTAGTTATCAAATACTAGTTCTAGAAGTAAAAGCCTTCATTTGACCAACAAAAAAAAATGCTAAATTGTAGAAAGGTAAAAAATTAATCTAACATATAAGAACACCAATGTAGCATTGCTGACACCAAGTCTTAAGCCATACAAAACTAAAGTAAAAGGTAGAAGAGTCTTGTGATAATGATGCAGCGAGTAAAGCAATCCAACACTGCCTACTTGAGTTCATCCAGCGAAAGAGCTTGTGGAGAAAACTATCCATCCAACGAGCATAAGGGTGGCGACAATAGTAATAGTAGAGAGAAGCAAATCGAAGAGAAAGCTGAAAATTATGATGAGATGGAGGATTAACTCAACCACTTTAATTTGCGATAAAAAAAGTTTAACAATCGGACATCGGGGTAGGGTTATCCAAGTCCCTAAATCATCTAGAGTTTGCAATAATCAAGGAGCTGTGAAGAATTGGTGCGGGCTACTATGGTGGTTGTCAAGTGAAGGTGATTTGCTGTAAAGCATAGGATGCCGAGCGGAAAGTGAGTGAAAAATTGAAAATGGAATGTGATTTCACTATGTTGAAGAAAAATAATCACATACTTAGCACACCAGTATAATCCATGAAGCAAATGATGGGTAAGAGTAGGGAAGAAGAGAGAGTCATACAGTTATTAGTGTTGAACAAGGTAACGACTTTGGTAGCCATATGGCTTCCTCAACTAAAGAGTACAGCTCTTAAAAGATAAAAAGGGGGATTGTTAGTGTCCTGCAGAATAAAGTCAAAAAAAAAGATTTCAAAAAAATTTCCAGATTCAAAGATATCATCAAACTCAACAGATAAATACAAGGTCAAGAAACAAACACCGAGTAGGGCATATGAAAAAAAAAACCTAAAGGACTAGCAGGAAGGTTGTCAATGTACACCTAAAGAAGGAATAAAGCACAGGAAAAAGCAGAAGGAGCTTTAGAAGTAAGAAACTTGATATTGAATAATGTGAATTATATTGCTTATCCACAAAAGTGAAATAATGCCACTAATATGCAAATTTAACCTCTGTTTTGAGCTTTCGAGACAATAACAGGAGAGAGATTTGATAATTGTAAAACTACTAGTACTGTGGTTCATGATTTTCTCTTGAATATGACATTGTCGTTGGAGTAAATGAAAGTTTCCTAAAATTATATTTAGAAACACATTGCCGTTATGGTGTTGATATGAATACACAGATATTTTACGAAAAACACATACAGGCAGGTCATCATTACAATTAGAAGCCAAGTAGCTAATCGAGAGCATATTCTCTATCTATTGCCTTATATGTGTGTCGAACCTGAAGTAAAAATCACATAATTAAGTACTTTTATCACAAAGCATTAATTGTCAAAAAATCAATATACTAACAACGTGTTCCTTTAGATTATTAACTGTTACTCTACTTTGCTCACGACATGTACAAGGACAAATTCTAGGAATGCGTCATATCGTGTGTTGTACATGTCAAGTTGGTCAGAAATGAGTCTCTTACGAACATAAATTAAACTTGGGGATTATTTTTGTAGAACTCATTTCCTGGTAGGAGTCAGCATCTCATGTGGTTTTGGATTTGGACTAATGTTTGCAATTGTTTGTTGAAGGAAATGGTGATAAAAAATGAGATGACAATGGATGAGCTGTATATCTATTACCTTACTGAGGACAAATTTGGAGGCATGATTATGGAGTGTGACAAGGTTTCATTCATTGTTGATGTTAGCAGATTTATATACCACTAAATTTGGATGGAAAACACTGGCATTTGGTAGTCATTTACTTGAAGGAGAATAAGGTTATGATATTTGATCCACACCCTGATGAAGATTTCAATGAATTGCGGTTGATGAATACAAGTAAGAAACCAAAGCTCTTCCCTGACATAGTTCATAATTGTATGATATTTGATGTGTGTAGAATTAAGAGTTTAAAATGATTGAGAGATACAAGTATTGCTATCTTTTGTAGTGTTCAAAAATTAGTGGTGCACTGTATGTGAGGTATGGGGAGAAATTCATAGATGACTTCAATGAATTTGAGTACTAAAGTCCTTGCTAAGGCAAATCAACAAGTAATTTGTTTATCAACAAGTCATTGCTAGGTGGGATTTTGCTATGTTTGTGATGAAATACATGGAAGTGTGCAATGAAATGAATGAGGGGATCAAGATTAAGGTAGGCAGTTCACTCACTCATTAAATATGTTGAATTTTCATGTATGTGCACTTGGTTTTTTTGTTTAAATGGAATTTTTGCCTTTGCATTGGCACAGATAATATCAAATCAAGCTAAGAGAAGCCGAGCAATTGAACTATTCATGGATGCATCGGATGAAGCTAGACAAACTTGCATTGATGCATTTGAAGGCCTTTAACAGATATTTCTTCCATAGTGTTTCCAAAATGGCTCCCTTGTGATAGTTTTACTTTTGGTGATGAAATTCAAAGTCAAAAGCTTTGACGGGCATGAATATGTGGCAACTTTAGTTGAAATAGGGAATTTTGTGGAGTTCAATTAGTTGGGACTCATCTTCTACTTTGTGAAGTTCAATAAGTTGGGAGTCGTCATTAGAAGACAATGATGTGATTATCTAGTATGGGTTTGTCGTGTGTTTTCTTTTTGAACCACAAATCATTGTAAGAGTGTTAATGATGGGAGGTTATTAGCAATGTATCAAGTTTGGTGATGTTTTTAAAACCCAAATTGGAATTTGAAGCTATTTTGCACAAGCACTGGTCAAGGCAAAAAAAAGGAAAATAATTATGACAATATTCAAATTAATCCTAGTACAAGTTAGAAGAAATGGAAGAGATGTTTCATTTGTGGAGGTTTGTTTGTACTTCGATGCTCCACAAATCAAGCTTTCCTTTTTAGATTGTTAGGGTTTCCGTCTCTGGTTTAGTTTCATGGCAGCCATGGCTGCCCCCTACCTCCGGGTGGGGGTCACATGGTGTCTCCTTCCCCCATGTTTTGGAAAAAATCCTTCTCTGCCTTGTTTGAGAAGCAGCCGCTGGCGAAAGTGGTATAAGTTCAGGCTTCGAGGACAACCCATCGGGAGGAACCAGTAGTGATCTTCAACACCGTGGACATTTTAGCCGTGGCATCACCTTTCCGTTTTAGTTTGGTAGGGAAGTTCTCCAAAGGCTGTCTGTCACTGCAAGATGTGCGTAAGTTTTTCTCTGCTCTTGACTTGAAAGAATCAGTGTCTGTGGGTTTACTAGATTTTTGGCATGTGCTGCTATGATTCTCTAGCGAGGCAGATTATCTTCGAATCTGGTCTAAGAGCTTGTGGTACGTGTATGGGTGCCCCATGAGAGTATTTAAATGGACCTCTAAGTTTCATGTTAATAGGGAATCGTTCCTCGTTCCTGTTTGGTTCAAGTTATCCAAATTGCCAATTCACCTTTTTGCTAAACAATGTTTATTTCATATTGCTTCGATTGTGGGTAGCCCATTGTTTGTTGATGCGGCAACCTCCTTCTTCTCTCGTCCAAATGTGGCTCGTGTGTGTGTAGAGGTGAACCTCTTAAAGTCTTTGCCTTCACGAGTTTGGGTGGATATGGGTGATGGGGATGGGTTTTGGCAGTTGTTAATCCCTGAGAATCTTCCCCTGTATTGTGGCCACTGCTATCGTCAAGGACATGGTAAAGACCGTTGCCGTGTGAAGCATCCTCATTTACGTCTGGCAAAGGTGCAAACTCAGCCGGCTATGGGTGAGGGTGCAGTGATGCAGAATAAAGGGGACTTGGGTGCAACTTATCCTACTTCTTCTTATCCTACTTCTTCACAGGGTACTACACTGGGTTCGAAGGGTGGAGGGCAACTAGTTTCGCCTGGTATGGCTGGCGCTCTGGTTACGTCTGGTGTTGCATAGATCTCGGTGGCAGAGCAGACCGAGGGAGGGATCGTAACATGGTCATCGAACTAACCCAAGATTGGCGCGAACTGATTGCTTCGCTGGGGTTGCGGCTTCGGCAAGCATTGATATGGTTAGGGACGACGCTACGCAACTCGCGTTGGGCATGGGTCAGCAGAAGGTGCGGCGTGAAAAGACGTGGATGATGGGGCTCCCATGCAACAGATGGAGGAAATTGCAGGAACCTCCTCGCTGCCATTACACTAGGTTTTGGGGAACGGCCAGCGAGGTGGGGCGTTGCGGCTACTTGCTGCTAGCGAGTTGGGTGTTGGGGGCACCGCACCACTACTGACTTCGGGGCGTACCCAACAGGAGATGTTGAAGGCGAGGCAGGTCCCTAGCCAACCCCTGGACGGTATGGCTATGTCGGATGTGGAGACATTAGTGGAGAAGGCTATTGCCCAGGTTGTCGATGGGATTATGCGTGATATGGCTGACCGGGTCATCACGAAGGAAGTGCAGGAGGTGGCGGACAATGGGAGGCAGGGCAATGGGGATGAAGAGGAGGAGCAGGTAAGGGAATTGCAGCAGCAAGATAGAAGTGAGGCTGACAGGGAGCTATTGGAGGGCCTTCGTGATCTGCAGGGGAGAGTTGGAAATGTGTCTCCGCATGGTTCATCAGATTGCTAGGCCTTGCGGAGCAGAAAGATTCGCTTAACCTCGACTCGGTTGTCGGTATACCACGGTTGTCAATACGAGTGGGTGTCTCAGGAGTAGATCAGCCCAAACACCGAGGTGTGCGCTCTCATTTTCCATCCGACCGAACCTTACACTCGAGTAAGTCCAGTTCAGTTAATTCCTTCACCATGTTATCTGATGATTAAAGTGTTTTTTTTTTTTGAATATAAGGGGTGTTACTTGCATTCCCAATCTAAGAAGACTCAAAAAATTAGTTAAAATTCACTCATTGCAATTGGATATAGTTTCTATTGATGGTGTGCGATTGAAGTTGGGGATGGATTTTGGTGTCGCCAACCAGTGGGGCACCGTGTGGATTTTTTATAAATCTTTTCTCTCTTGCGCCATTGTTGGCGAGTCGTGTCAGCATGTCTCGTTGCATGTCCAGTGTCTTTTATTTAAATCTACTGTTTGTTTTTCTTTTGTTCATGCCAAGTGCACGACACAAGAGCGTGAGATGTTATGGGCAGCTCTGTTGGTAGACAGACCGTCCAATCTCCCTTGTTTCTTAACTAACATTTTTAATGTGATAGTAAATGAGGGGGAGAAGAGAAGGAGGTGCCATTCCGCTTTGCTGAAGGGATGGATATCTTAAGATTCATGATGGAGGCTGGAGTGTTGGATGCGGGTTTCTCCGCCTCGAATTATACCTGGTGTAATAACAGGCAAGGGCGGGCCCGGATATGGAGGCGCCTTGATCGACTACTTCTCAACTTGGAAGCTCTTCGAATGGGATCGGATATTTTAGTGCAGCATCTGGCATGGGACCCATCAGATCATGCACCACTCTTGTCGACGGCCTCTACGAGATTGGATAACAAGCCGAAGCAGTTTCATTTCTTAAATGTGTGGACCTCCAGAGTGGGGTTGTTAGATGTCATACAGGAGAGGTGGCTACGCGATCTAACCGGTCCTCCCCTAGGTGTGTTCGCAACCAGGTTACGTACGATCAAGCAGATCTTAAAGAGATGGTCAAAGAAGTCCTTTGGTGACATTTTCTAGGTCGTGAAAGAAGTAGAATGGGCGGTGTCGGAGGCGGAAATAGCTCAAGAGCAGGATTCATCAGATCAAGCTTTGCATAGTTGGAATGATGCCCGCGAATGTCTAAGAAGTACATTGGTAATTGAGGAGGGATTTTGGAGACAAAAGGCAAGGGCTAAGTGACTCCAAGATGGGGATTGCAATTCCAAATATTTTCATGTGATGATATTCGAGAGAAAAAGCAAGGCGGTCATTCATAGGATCCGGGACTCTAATGGGGATTTGGTGGAGTCCGAGGAGCTCATCAGTGGGGAGGCTATATCCTTCTTCTAAAGGCTCTTCACGGCAGAGACGAGCTTCTTCTCTACAAACGGGTTATTGGATGCCATTCCAAAACAAGTTATAGACCAAGACAACACTCGATTGGTGAAGCCCCCCACCATGGCTGAGGTTAAGGAGGCTGTTTTCTCCATGGATGGAGAGAGTGCGGCGGGACCAGACGGGTTTACGGGTAAGTTCTTCACCTTTGCGTGGGATGTGGTGGCGGAGGACGTCCGCAAAGCTATCTTGAGCTTCTTTTGCGGGACAGAGTTGCCACAAAGCATTACCGCCACAACCATTGTTTTGATCCCTAAAGTGCCTTTATCGCAGGATTTCACTCAATATCGCCTGATCAGCTTATGTAATTTTATCAATAAAGTGCTCTCCCGCATCTTATCGGACCGTCTCGCTCCGCTTCTTCCCAAAATCATATCTCCCCAACAGAGCAGATTTGTCAAAGGACTACAGATTGCTGATAACTTTCTGCTAGTACAGGAAATTGTGACGGATATTGGGAAGCCTTCACGTAGGGGAAATATAGTAATTAAGCTAGATATAATGAAAGCCTATGACAGGGTGTTTTGGTGCTTTCTCTTGCAGGTCCTGAGGCGCTTTGGATTTTCTAAGACTTGGATTGATGCTATATGGAGATTGGTCTCGAATATGTGGTTCTTGATTCTGGTCAATGGCGTACCACATGATTTTTTCTGGTCTACGTGCGGCTTACGATAAGACGATCCAATCTTTCCGGTCTTATTTGTGATTGGAGCTAATGCTCTTGCTAGGGCCTTGATCGCCTTAATTGAACAACGTCAGTTTCATCTTTTTAAGGTTCCTTCGGGTGCCTTGTGGTCACCCATCTGTCTTTTGCCGACGATATAATCATCTTCACTAGCAGTTTGAAGTCTTCTTTACGGGTGTTAATATGAGTCCTGGAGGAGTACTGCAAAGTCTTGAGTCAGAAGATCAATGTACAGAAGAGTTGTTGTTTTTTAGTACACCCCCGTCTCGGGCTGCACCGTTGCTGGATTATTAGCTAGGTGACAGATTTCAGAAGCGGGAGTTCCCGGTCAGATACTTAGGGTGTCCTTTGTTCATTGGCAGACGTAAGAAGACACACTATGTGGAGATGTGCAAGGGCGTTATTCACAAGATCCTTTTCTTGGAAGCACCGCATCCTTTCGTCGGGGGGTTGAGTCATGTTACTCAAGCACGTTTTGTCTTTTATGCCAATTCATTTATTGGCAGAGGCATCGCCCCCCAAGGGGATCTTGCGGGAGCTCGAGCGAGTTATGGCTGACTTCCTATAGTGCACGTCAGAACATGGCCCCCGTTTCTATTAGATAAAATGGGCAGATTTGTGTCGGCCCTAGGACGAAGGGGGATTGGGTCTCCGGCGCTTGACGGAGATTTTCCAGGCTTTTTCAATGAAATTGTGGTGGAAGTTTAGACAGGGACGTTCGCTTTGGGCTTCCATTGTTGTGGTCAAGTATTATGGTGGCAGGCGCCCTTGTCTGGCAGCGGAGAGAATAGGCAATTCTTATACGTGGAGGCGAATATGTGAGGTCCAAAGGGCAGTAGAGGATAACATAGGCTGGATAGTTCGGGGGGAGTCAATGGACTTCTGGCATGACAACTGGATAGGGTCCGGCCCCCTATGCCATCATGTGGAGGTTTCCATGACCACCAGGTAGCTGATCTTGTGACGGAAGGTGAGTGGAACAGCCGCTTACTCTCTCAGGTGTTGCAACCGGAGCTGGTGTGGCAGGCACTGGCTTGTAGGCCGTCAACGCTCCAAGGGGAGGACAGGATGGTTTGGATGTTAACCCCCAGTGGGAAATTCTCGATTGCCTCGGCTCTGTCACTTGTCCGGGATCATTCTCACGGGTCGTTTGGCACCGCTTGTGTTTGGCATCGGTCTTTGCC
Source organism: Coffea eugenioides (assembly GCF_003713205.1). Classification (NCBI taxonomy): domain Eukaryota; kingdom Viridiplantae; phylum Streptophyta; class Magnoliopsida; order Gentianales; family Rubiaceae; genus Coffea; species Coffea eugenioides. Next base: position 46,734,450 of record NC_040037.1, read on the forward strand.
AATCACGAATTCGTTTTTCATGCTTCAGTTACTGTTGGGTAGGTTGCCTCTCCTGGAGCAGTTGCGTCGGTTGGGTGTTCACGGTCCTTCTAGATGTTGTTGTTGCTCTGTTTCCTAGGAGGAATGGTTGAATCACCTTTTCTGCACAGGGGATACTACCCGGCAGGTGTGGCGGGCTTTCGATATTCAGGAGGGGATGTCCTCTGGTATCAGTACAGCCCGCCATATGGCAATCTCGTGGTGGTTTCACCCTGCCCCGCAACGGTATTTGGCCGTTATTTATCGTATTCTTCCTTCTATCATCTGTTGGGAAATATGGTGAGCGAAAATTAGGGCGGTAATGGAAGGAGGTACGACAGATGGCGGAGTCGTGATAGGCCAAATCTTGATCCGGTTAAGGGAATTATTGCAGGTATATTTTCCAATGATGTCATGGCCAGTCAGTCCTTGGGAGACTTTGCACGGGACCTTAGCAGCCAGGCAGAAAACGTTGACCATTTTGCAAGACCGCGAGGTGGTTATAAGCTTAATACAAACGGGTGCTCTTTTGGGAATCCAAGGTTGAGTGGAGGAGGGGACGTGGTACGGGATTCTTAGGGTGGATTCCACCTCGGGTTCTTATGTTTCTTTGGTGTCGCTACGAGTCTCCATACTAAGCTAAAGGCATTGGTGCATGGGGTGAAATAGTGTGTTGCTCGGGGGTATTTGGATCTACATCTAGAAGTGGACTCGCTTTCCCTCGTTCGGATCATAGTAGGAGCTCAGGCATGTCCTTGGTAGCTGCAAACGGAGTTGGACAATTTGCTGCGTCATCGGAGTTTGTTTCGATTCATTACCCATTGTTATAGAGAGGCAAACAAACCTTTGGATAGATTGGCTAAGTTGGGTACTGCTAGGGGAGCTGATTCCTTGTTTCATTCCTTTGTGGCGTTACCCCCTTTGGTCCGCGAAGATATCCGCATGGATAAATTAGGGTTCCCTAGCTTTCGTAGGCGAAGTCGCTAGTTCCTTGTTGTTTCAGGTGTCTAGTGGACCTGTACTTCCTGTTCACACGAATGAATAAAAATAGATATTATAAAAAAAATGTTTCATTTGTGGAAAACTAGGACATTATGCAAAAAATTGTCCTCAAAACCAAAAGGAAGTAAAATTAATTTCAGAAATTCAAAAAAAAAAAGAAGATATAGAAGAATATGACTACAAGTAATGCATTTTTATGTAATTAGTTTTCATAATTTGTTTATTCTCATATTCCACATGAGCCACAACTACCATCTATGAAATTTGACACACTCTAATAACTTCAGGTGAGATAGAATTGGATGTCTAATGGCTGCCCACAATGGAATAAATGCAAGTGCACCTGCAATCCTCATGATGAATTTAAAAAATTACTAGACACCATTAATGTTTATATATAGTATTGTTGTGCCTAGCTCTCACATGATTCCAACTTGCATAGTGCAACTCAAAAAACAATAATGGCCAATGACTCTTCAAATTTCGCAGCATCAGTTACAAAATATCCAGACCACTCATATGAGTGCAAGATTGACTACTGCTAGATTATGGTAGTGCAAAAATTGGAGGCAAATCGAGGGAGGCACTACTATGTATGCCGAGGTGAAGTGGTAAGGCCAATCTCTTAAGAAAAACTTTATAGAAAATTATTTTTTAAAACCATCCATCTTTTCTGCCACACTAACTAAATTTTGCTATCTAGCATTGCCAACCGTGGATAGGATGCTGTCACAAATATGCAAATGCCCTTGATGCAACAAAATCCGGTAGTTACCTTGTTGCATCGACGATTGACGAATGATAAGGCTAGATTTGGGATGAGGTCATGCAAACAAGAGCTGAAATCGTGAAGATTAGGGCAATGATAAAGGAAGTAGTTGCTTCACAAACTATGGTGAAATATTCTATGTTTCTGTTTGTGTGTCTATGCCTTAGTTTGTTGGCTAAGGTCTAGAACATGGAATCTGATCATCTGCAAGACCAGCTTTTGGGTCTCCTTTGACAGAGATGCAAAAATTAGCTATTATCGAAGTTTCTAATTCTCTATTTATGCCTTGTGTTGTTGATATGCTGTAAGACCATTTTTTATCAGCTTTTCATAATGGAAAGTATGGGACTGCTTTACCTTGATTTTAGTCTTTTATCTTGGTTTGCTATAATGCTTAGAAGGTATGAATAGCTTAATTTACAAAAGAATTATCGACCATTAGCAGACACATGAATAACCTTCATGGTTGGCTGTAATTAACACTATTCCATTGTATCATTAATTGCTTAACTACTAGTTGCTAGAAAATAATGTTGGTCATGTATAGACCCCTAATTTCTTCGTTAAAGGCACAAAATATTAGCAACTATATTGGAAAAAGAGGCTTGTGTGTTTCAGACATGAATTGCTTGTCAAATTGCAAGTGTATTCTCTGGACTTCCAAGACATATTACTTGGATAATTGTTTTATCATTGCCATTGCTCTTAATTAGCTTCTGCACATAAGAGTAAGCCAGTAGACAAATACAAGCAAAAAAAAATTGTTAGTTAATGGACATTGTTCATGAATTCTGAATTTGATTATCTTCATTTGGCCTCTGGTTAATTGATTCATCATTGCCATTGCTCTTTTTCAGCTTCTGTGCAAAAGATTAAATAAGTAGATAAACACAAGCAAAAAAAAATCAATAGCTATAATAAGTAAAGAATTAGCAATCAAATAAGTCATTGTGAAAGTGGCTGTGCACTATACAGTTATAAATATCAGGGAAAAGGTTTATAATTGAGGTTGAGTTGATATTTCGTCGAACAGAAGCACTGCCTAGATTGAAAACCCTTGGTTTTTGTCTTTCATTCATATAACTGTCTACTTGGGGACGTATCATCTGTTACCAAGGAATTTGGATTGTAATTCAATCAGAAATTTAAATTCGCAATACTAGTCCTGGATATAGACTAATGTTCAGTGCTCAATCACCCACAGCTCGTCCATAGCTGAAATGAGAATAAACATAAATACAGTCACTTTTGAAGACCCATGCATGGGAGACAAATCAACATACTATATAGGGCTGCAAACGAATCGAGCCGCTCGCGAGCGGCTCGAGTCAAGCTCGAGTCGAGCTTGAGCCAAGCTCGAGTCAAACTCGAGCTCGAGCTCGAGCTCAGAATATTAAGCTCGTTAGCTCGCGAGCCGGCTCGCGAGTTTGAGTATATATATATATTTTTTTTTTTTTATTTAGTAATAAAATTACGTATATTATATATTTTTTTTATTTTTTATTTTCATAGTAAAATTACGTATATATCCTTAATATTTTATTATTTATTAAGAAAAAAATATTATTTTATTTATTTTTTAAAAAATAAAATAATTATTTTTTATTTTTTTCGAACTCGAGCTCGGCTCGACTTGATTCGAGTCAAGCTCGAGCTCGAAAATTGTCGGCTCGTCGAGCTTGGTAAAATTTAGTCGAGATTCGGTTCGATTTGCTCAAAACTCGACTCGACTCGACTCGTTTGCAGCCCTAATGCTATAGTTCTTGAAATAGAGTCCAAATTCAACTAACCTAGAAATGGGCAGGAGATGAAATTGTTGATATTGATCCCTATCTTTTGATGTTTACAAAATAATGGATAATACTAGTATCTCTTCAAGAAATATTTTCAGTTATGAAGCAAATCAGATTCAAAGATCAAGTACAATTGAAAGGGACAAAGGCTGCTGAAAGCTGTCGGACTCTTGGATCGGACGTCCGATAATCATTGCGCAACTTCGGACGTATGAAAAACTCCACTACCGGACGTCCGAAGGAAATAAGACATTCCCCCTAACCCACTGACCTCGATCGGACGCAAGCATCGGACATTTGATAGGATCGTTTAAACTCGATGAAACTGTCGGACGCTCACAAAGACAATACCAAACATCCGATAGAATTGAGATATTCCTTCTAATTCATTGCCTGCTGTCGGACATATGGTTCGGACGTCCGATAGAATTGAAGAAAAATTTTCAAACTCACTGCTTGCTGTCGGACGCATGTTAGGTAGTACCGGACGTCTGATACTCCTAACGGCTAGTTGACTTTTCAGCTACTTTTTATCTGTTGAAAGCATTAATAAAGCACATTTTTTGTCTCATATAAATAGAGCATGGTTAGAAAGTTCAAACAACTTTTACAAATTAAAGATACAAAAGATCTAGAATAGTTTTAGTGAGAAAACACTCTTCAAAGAAGATTTGTAGTCTTAGTGGTGTGAAGTTCATTGTAAACTTTTCATTTGTGAGTGAATACTTCAACAGTGTAGCTCTGTGAGGGTTGTCCTAAGGGATAGTAAAACTTCCTAACTTGACCGAGTGAGACTTGGGGTAAGAAGGGAGTGAACCTTTCTTTGTACACAAGATTGGTTGTATTTTATCAATTTGAAAAAGGTTGTTTGAATTGATTTTCAAGTTCAAGAGGAATTTGGTAGTCAATTGATTTACAATTCTTACTTATTTATTTATTTATTATTATCTTGTGATTATTAAATAGAATATCTCTTCTACTTCTCTCAAGTGATATTGTTTCTTTATTAATTGATTCATTGGGTGATCACTTAAAAAAGTGGGTAAATTTTATATTGAGCAAAAAAAGTGTCCATAACTTGATTAGCTTTATAATCAACCTAATTCGCCCCCTCTTAGGTTGTTTTCGATCCTTACAATTGGTATCATAGTTTCATCTCCTAGAGATTAAGCTCAAGCGATTTTGAAGTAAAAATCACAACCAACAATGTCATATTTTTTGAAGGACAATCTATGATTAGACCTCCAATGTTGAATGGGTCAAATTATATAAGTTGGAAAGAAAGAATGATTATCTTTTTGTAATCAATTGATATTGAATTGTGGTTAGTATTAGTGAAGATTCATATGATGCCTCTATTATAGATGAAAATACTTATGGATCTAGACCAAAAATAAGAAATGAATTGACTGTTATGGATGGAGCTCATCTCACCTTAAATGCAAAAGTTATGAATGTGTTATATAGTATTTTAAACTCCAATGAATTTATTAGAGCTAAGAGTTGCAAGTCAGTTAAAGAATTGGGACAAACTGAGGGAAATTCATGAAGGTAGTGAGAATGTTGGAGAACAAAAGAAATCTATCTTGATTACTAAATATGAATTGTTTAAAATGGAATCTCATGAAAATATTAATCGAATATATTGTATATTCAATGATTTTATTAAAGATTTAGAAGTTCTAGAAAAGGAATATACGTTATGAGAGAAAAACAGAAAAATCTTGAATGCTCTGTCTAAAGGTTGGGAAAGTAAAGTGACTACTATTGAAGAGGCAAGAGATATGAATTCTATGCCTATTGAATCTCTTGTAAATTCTCTAACATCTTATGAGTTGAAACTTAAGATCAAGGTACAAGAGAAAGAAGATGCAAAGGTAAGAAGGAGTATTGTTCTAAAAGCATCTCAAGATGAAGATGATTAGCCCTCCTTAGATGGAGAAGATGTGAAAGTTGATAACAGTGATCTTACTCTCATCACAAGAAGTTTCAAGAGAATTCTCAACAAAAGAAGATTTAGAAGAGGAGGACCTAACAATTCAAATTCTAATCAATTCAACAATGTAAGAAACAAAGGAAAGTATGAGTCCAACAAAAAGTAAGGTGACAAATGTTATGAATGTAGCCAATTTGGATACTACATGAATGAGTGTCCAATGAAGAAAAGGAAAGCTAAAAGAAAATCAAGATTCAATAACTTTCAATTCACATGGAATGAGTGCAATTTCGATGGTGAAATTGAAGAGGAAGAAGAATCTGTTCAATTAGCTTTCATGGCCATTGGAGATGATAAGTAACAACTTATAACTCTCAATCTGATAGTAATGATGAAACTGATGATAATCTTAAATCTTTCATTATAAAATTGTATGATAGTTTAAAAGAATCTTATGTTAAAAACAAGGAATTAAAACATAAAATTAACTTTTTTCTTCAAGACAATGCACGTCTTTTTCAAGAAAATAAAAAGCTGAAAACTGAAAATGATTTCTTAAAAAAGAATGAGATTGATTTACAAAATAAGGTTGATAGAAACATAAGACTTTGTGAAATGTTCAAAAAGGAACAAGGTGATTTGAAAAGTAGAATGGATAATTTAAATGAATTGCACCAACAAAAAAAATAAGACTGTTTTCAAGATAATAAATCAAAGACTCATCTTGACACTCATGAGAAGAAGTTGAATTCTGGTACAAATGAATTTGCTATTTATAAATGAAGATAAGTAAGATTCATTAAATATGTTCATGTAAATAACTCTTTGGTTATATGTAATTTTTGTTATCAAAAAATCACATGAAAAGTAATTGCTATGTGAGGAAGAACATGAGAAGAGGCATGAAATACATATGGATAGTTAGATATGATACTAACTCTCAAGAACCCAAAAATTAAAGAGTATCAAATATTAGTTCTTGAACTCTTGAGTAGGTGAACCTGATGAACATCATTAAGGAATCAAAATAGTTCGTAGACAGTTGATACTCAATACACATGACGGGTGATCTATCACATTTCATCAAATTCAAGCCAAAATCAAGTGGCAAATTGACATTTGGAGATGATATCAAAGCAAAAAATTAGAGTAAGAGATATTGGTAAAAATAGTCAGATTTTTGTTCATAACGTTCTTTTGTATTTTTCTTTTAGTGTTTCTGATACTTTGAATTGAGTTTCCTTTGATATTTTTAATAATTAATGAATTTCGGTTGATATGAATGTGGGTATGAATGTTGATTTTATTGATATTCATTATTATTTTTTAGTCTTTTTTGATGTATTTTTTCTGTTATTGACTGATGATGGTTGCAGCTACTGTTCTTGTTATGGCAATTACTCTCTACTTTTATGATGTCAAAAAGGGGGAGAAATTATAAAATGTATGTGGTTTGGGATGCTATTAGTAAGGGGGAGCTCACTTGATGCTAGTTTGGGATGCTATGAGTAAAGGGAAGTTTCTCTTCATTTTTCTTCCTTCCCCATTGTTTTGTCATCATCAAAAAGGGAGAGAATGTTGATCTTGATCCTTATCTTTTGATGTTTACAAAACAATGGATAATACTAATATCTCTTCAAGAAATATTTTCACTTATGAAATAAATCAGATTCAAAAATCAAGTGCAATTGAAAGGGTCAAAGGTTGTTGAAAGCTGTCGGACGCTTGGATCGGACGTCCAATAATCATTGCGCAACTTCGGACGCATGAAGAACTCTACTATCGGACGTTTGAAGGAAATAAGACATTCCTCCTATGTGAGGACCCGAAAAATTTCTTATTTTTATCGAATATTATTGGTTTATTTAAATATTTACTCACATGTTTTCTCCAAATAATTTATTTCAACCATTCTAAATCCATTCATATAGAATAATGTCTTCCTTATATTTTTAAAATGTCCTGTTAGCAAATTTAAATTTCGAAGGTTCGTTTAATTGAGGAATAATGAGTACAAGTGTTTCAAGATGATATTCTATTCGAGAGTGCATTTATCTTGGGTAATTAAGAATGATCAATAGTAGATTAAGAAAAGTTGATTGAGAAATTAAAGGTGAATGAGTTTTAAGTAAGTGTACACCGCTCGTGTGTCAATAATTTTCCCAAAGATGCGCTGATAGGAATTAATTGGAGATTTGAGAAATTAATACTGGACTTAGGTGAGAACCTGTAAATTTTCTTATTTTAAAACTCCTATTACGAGCTCATTTAAATATTTATTTGGCCAATCGCCTTGAGTATTATTTTCTAACCTTTTTAGACCTAATTATATGAATTTATAACTTAGTTATATTTTTAAAGTGACTTGTTTCAAAATTTAATTTTTGAAGGCTCGTTAAATAGAAATAGTGAATACGCGATAGGAGTCAATAATCGATTCGACACTACAATAACTTTGGAAAATTAGAGACTTACACAATAGTCTTGAAATAGGTATTTTTGTGCTTAAATATTCAAGTGACAGTTATTAGTACCATTATTATAAGAATTTCTTGGAGATTTTACCTTATCGCGCTTAAATTGGAAGTACGCGTTCTCACACGCGCGATTTAATTGAGGGACTTTATACCCTTATTTTGGGACAATTAAGAGTGAATAATATTTATATGAATATAAGTGCATTAGAGGTTTAATGCACTAGTGAAATAAACTCGAGAGGAATCGAGCACAAAACACGCACGTGTGCGCGCGAGGAAGAGTTGACTTTTGGACAAACACATGGGCCACACATTAAAGCTTCTCTTGGAAGTCTCATTTGGACCCAAACACTCTCTCTCTCCTCTCCAAGACAGCTGGCCACCATCCCAAAGAAGAACAACTCAAGTTCTTCAATTTTCTTCACCTAAACTTGCTCCAAATTTTCACCATTTCACCTCAAATTTCAACCACACTTAACTAATCACTTGGAGACTACATCAAGCTAAGAAAGAGGGCTGATTTCACGGTTTTTCTTGGGCTAAGGAGAACCGAAAATTTCTGCTTGGTTCATCTAAGGAAGTAAGTGATGATCCACCACTTAAACCTTGTTTTATAGAAGTAGTAGTGTACATATAAGCTCATGCATGCATGTGGGTAACTTTTTTTATGATGGATTTTGGTCTGTGGGCTCTATGAACTCCCACATTGACTTGAGGACTGATTTCATGGTTATTGATGTTAATAATGTTGGTTTAGTGCCTATTATACTAGAAATGAGTGATACTGTGAGTAAAAACTCAAATGAGGTGCAATAGGAAAAAGTGACCGTTTTACCCTTGCTATGTTCATGCACTTTGATACAAAATTTTGAGGTTGACGGGATTTTTACTATCAATGCAAGTTTAATTCCGAATTTACACCCGTTGGACTGCAAGTATACAGGTCGCAATTGTAGTACAAGATGTGTATCGGGTCGATCCCACGAGGAGCAATTTAAACAATTACTAAGCCCTTGTTTTCTCTATTATTTAGACTTACAATTAATTTGAGCAGAGAAAATATAATGCTGTAATCTACAACTCTGATATACAAATCTAGTTTAACAAATGCTAAATGCAAATAGCGAAAATTCACTTAAGGAAGATTCTAGGGATGTAGATTCCACTTATGGCAATAAACAACACAAATTAATGGATTTACTTCTTGCTATTATTCTTGTTTAACCAGAGATTCATTTCCAAAATTACCAAGTCTCATTTTCATGATGAAATGGCCTAGAGCAATATAGATTTCCCTATTTTCATGGTGAAATACTACTACTACTCTGTTTTATTTCATGAAATGCTAAATAATCCACCTAAGTGTATCTCTATTTTCATGAACATACAACTCAAGTTCTACTCATGTGTATCCATTGTTATTACCAATCCTCGTTGAACAATAACAACTAATAACAAGCTATTGGTGATCAATCAACAACAAGTAATCACAGCTACACAAGTAGACAAGTTAATAAAAGATCTAACAAGTGTACATCACCTTCAATTCATATTATTTAGCCATAAGTTTCATCTACTCCCTAGATAAAGAAAATTAGCTACTCATGAATGATTTAACAATCAAACTCACAAGTTTATTAATGCAAAACATCATGAAGTACAAGTATAAGAAAGGTAAAAGAAAGCTTAGCCAATTGAAGGTAAAGCTCTCCAATTCCTGCTATGTTCTTGTACAAGATGGTTACAAGTGAAAAACCAAATGCTTCTCTAAGAACTCTTAACTAGAGAGAAAACTTGTTGCAAGAAGGAAAATTAGCTACGTATGGTAATCCAGGCTTCTCCCCTATTTTTCTGCATAAAAGGTGGTAGAAATTCCATTCCTCTCACTTCATAATTTCCTCCACTCAGATTTTGTAAAAAGAAGTCAAAGATATGATGTTTCCTTTTGTCCACACTCATTTGGTCTTTTCTTTTGTTGCAGAAGCATGTGCCACCGATTTCTGTCCCTCAAAATAGCTGGAAAAGTTGTGAGAAAGGTAAAGAAAAATGGCTGTGCCACTTGCTGAAGAGAGAGATAGATCCGAGCCTCGGATCCGAGGGCTAAAAAATGGATCCGAGCTCGGATTATAGGATCCGAGGACTTCCCATGATGGATCCGAGGTCGGATCTTCCTGACCTCGGATATACTCCGCCAGAAGTACAGACGAGGGGTCGGATCCCTCTTGTACACACGGATCCGCGCTCGGATCCGTGTTGAGCAATTTTCCAGTTTTTCACTTCTTCCCTTTTTCTACATTTTTGCTCCCAATTTCTTGTGTACTTTGTCCTCTGGATAACTTGTGCATGAATTTCATACATCAATTACCTTCACAATTTCACAAAATTAACGCATTAATCCACTCATTTATTAATTTCTGAACCCTTAAACAATAATTAAGCAATTATCACCAAAAGAGTTCAAATATGGCTTTAATCTTCTCAAAACATACCAAAAATTCATGCCAAATTCGTACAAAATGTACGTTAAATATTCACTTATCAGTTCTAATGGCTTGTTTATGATGTATACATATTATATTGAGTGTGTGAAAAGTTTCATTGAAAAAAAACATGATTTGGTCACCCAAATGTGTCGATTTCGAAAGCTTAGAAAATTGGAAAATGGTTCCCGTAACTATCCAGGCAATCATCTTGTTGCGGCCATAACGTTTCACTCCGATATCGAAATTGAGTGCTATTTATGGCACTGGAAACTAGATATTCCTAGCTTTCTATTGGTATAAAATACAAATTCTGGTTCCACTTGTGTAAGCCAAACCATTCGTTTAAAAATTGCTGTCCTGTTTTATTGGTTCACTACAGGGCAGAGCATGAACTACAACTTGATGCTCAAATGTGAGCTAGTTGTGGATGGATTTTGAAAATGGTTTCTTCTGAGAAATTGTAGATTAATGAAAGTCTTTTCCAACGCTACCAACCACATCCAATTCCGAGTTTAATTGAGTGATTTGTGGCCATATTTCGAAACTGACTTCTTGAAGGAAAACTCTCCTTTTGGGCAGAATTGTTACTAAACTCGATTGAGACTTGTTAATTCGAGGCTCTTGGTGTTAATCACCATCAAACAGATCTTGGATGTTTAATAAACATTTTCTACTAAAATGTACCATGTTTGCAAGGATTTCATGTAGTCAAAAGCCTAGAAAAAGAACATTTTGTATACAAGGCAGTTTTGCCTTGAAATTTTAGAAACTTGGGTGATTTAGTTAACCAACTATTCGTGCTTATTTATCCATGAAAATTGGCAGAGAAATAGTCCTTATATGTTAGTATTATACTGCTAATTTTGGTGCTATTCCGAGGCCGTGTCATTGCTCAACTAAACTTCCAAAGTTCATGATTTGAGTTTGGAAAACCCTTGATTAGCAAGGAAATTTTAGTAACTTTGAACTACCATATCTTGGTGCTTAAAACTCCGAATCTTGTTCCATTTGTTTTGTTTTAAACTTGGAGTGCAACTATAATAGATTTCCAAATTTTAGAGATTAGTTCGGATCAAGTGAATTTTGCCGAATTTTCAAAGTTGGCCAAAAACCAACCTAAATCTGTCTTCAATGCCCCAGAACAGCAACTTTGAGCTAATTTTTGAATACTTTTCATTTAGAATCATGGAAAATTATCTTCTAAGAACTTTTAGTACTTTTTAAGAGGTTTCCAACGGTACCAAGTTTCCAATTTTGGACTTGTAAAGAGTGAGATACGATTTTTCAAAGATCTCATTTTAAAACTGAAATTTCCGAATCTTAAGGAAATGGAGTTTTTTGAATTCTCCTTATTCCTTCGATATTACTTAAACGTTTTATACTTGATTTCAAAGATGAACACTCGATTTCTCTTGTACTTTAAAACCCCACTTTTAAACCTTAATTCGCGAGTAATTTAGGCTCATTTTAGTGAAATTTCTTAGGATTATACAAGCGTGCAATCTTTCTCGATAATTGGGGTTGATAAGTAATTGTTCACTATTAATTGTTTAGACTCGCACGAGGACCTTCAAGAGAATCCTACGGTGGATGCTTGAACTTTAAGCAATATTTCTTCTTGATTGACTTGGTAAGTGTCAAATGTATGTAAACTTGTTACATGCTTAACTGCTATTAATGATTGGAGATTTTGAAAATGGAGTCGAGTGTATACTTTACCACACTCGTTCTCATTAAAAATGATATTTAAGGATTCAAATGCATTGAATGAAATGAATGATTGAAATGTATTGAATGAATGAATGAAATGTAATGGTATGCTATGGCTGCATACGTCGCTGGAGTGAATCTCCTCGACTTATAAATGTTAACTGGGGGACGCCCAAACTCATAGGCAAAGTTTGGACTCGAACCGGTATGCGTTTGGTCGGGATCCTTGGCGAGTCATGGGAATTACATGATAAGGTTGATCTATTAGAGAGATCTTGCTTGGCATACTCGTTGAAGTATTGCCTTATAAATGACGTTCGGGCCCGATGGGGGTATGTACGGTTGACGGGTGGAAGTAAGTGGTGATCTACGGATTGAAAATACCAACCCGGTTGACGGAGTGTCATCGCGAGAAGGTATACGAATGACCTTGGCAAAGCAAGTGGAACTTAGCTCTTGAGAGCTACCATATCCTTGAATTGTTTCTGTTTACATCTTATTGGAATTATCAATTACTTGTACTTTATCAATTGATCTGTTATTTGGGCTTGTTACCTGAACTATGTGCTTGCATATGTGCTCTTGGCCTCACGAGCGTTTTATTCACCCTGTAGATTTGTTTTCCTTAACAAGACTAGACATGGAATGGATTTGGAGAAACCCCTTTTGATATCCTTTTGGCTTAGGGTTTCTAATGTATTTTGGGCTAGACCTCTTACTGGTTGTACTTTTGGGAACCTAATGTATGATTTTGATATTTGATGTATCTGGATGTTGTATATTTTAGGCATTGAAGTATCCTTTGGATATTCGATGTAAGGCTCGGATAATTATTCTAAATCGTTAAGTCGAAGGCTTCCGCATTATTTAACTTGTCTTATTTAGTGGTGATGTCTAGTATTGTATTAACTTTGAATGAAAATTGCTTGAGTCCTGACGAAAGTTGGGCAGGCATCCCGCGGATACCCTCTGGTTCGCCTTAGGAAGAAGTGGGGGCGCCACACCCTGACTCACTGACCTCAATCAGACGCAAGTATCGGACATCCAATAGGATCGTTTAAACTCGACAAAACTGTCAGACGCTCACAAAAACAATACCGAACGTCTGATAGAATTGAAATATTCCTTCTAACTCATTGCCTGCTGTCGGACACATGGTTCAGACGTCCGATAGAATTGAAGAAAAATTTTCAAATTCACTGCTTGCTGTCGGACGCATGCTTGGGTAGTACCAGACATCCGATACTCCCAACGGTTAGTTGACTCTTCAGCTACTTTCTATCCGTTGAAAGCATTAATGAAACACTTTCTTGGTCTCATATAAATAGAGCATGGTCAGAAATTTCAAATAACTTTTGCACATTGAAGATACAAAAGATCTAGAGTAGTTTTAGAGAGAAACACTCTCCAAAGAAGATTTGTAGTTTTAGTGGTGTGAAGTTCATTATAAGCTTTTCATTTGTGAGTGAATACTTCAATAGTGTAGCTCTATGAGGGTTGTCCTGAGGGATAGTAAAACTTCCTAATTTGATCGAGTGAGGCTTGGGGCAAGGAGGAAGTGAACCTTCCTTTGTACACAAGATTGGTTGTATTTCATCAATTTAAAAAAGCTTGTTTGAATTGATTTTCAAGTTCAAGAGGAGTTTGGTAATCAATTGGCTTGCAATTCTTCCTTTCTTATTTATTTATTATTATTTTGTGATCATTAAATTGCATATCTCTTCTACTTCTCTCAAGTGATATTGTTTCTTTATTGATTGATTCATTGGGTGATCATTTAGAAAAGAGGGCAAATTTTATATTAAGCAAAAAAGGTGCCCATAACTTGATTAGTTTTATAATCAACTTAATTCACCCCCCTCTTAGATTGTTTTCGATCGTTACAGAAATAATAGCCAGTGTTCTTGAACTATAGTTTAATTTCATTACCCAATATTGAGCGAAAATTTTGAATTTATATACAAAACCTACAAAATTGAAATCATCAAAATGAAAATATATGTGGGTGATTTGTATTTCATCCACGAATTTGACATAGAAGTCAAAAGTGGCAGTGAGTGCCAACATTTCTAATTACCGGCGTATAGGAGGTTTGCTATCAAATTTTGGGCATTATTTGACAGATATGGCAGTCTTTTACTTTTGTCATTGCTACAGGCTTTTCAGTAATTACCAATAATTGAAGTATATGAGATCACATTAGTAGCTTTAATCAAATATGTCTAACTTAATTGACCATAAACAATCAGATTAAATGCTTAATTAGGTATAATCGTCAAAATCGACTATCTGATTAATCGCTATAATCAGCTAATATTGTCATATTCCTACAACGCATTGGGGAATTTATAATAAGATGATCCATATCTACAACCGTCTACTTACGACTAACACGAATAAGTCACCTATTAGATTAGACGCTTAATTAGTTATGATCGTCAGAATTGACCATCCGATTAATCGCTGTAATAAGCTATTATCATCATAGTTCTACAATGCATTGGGGAATTCATAATGAGATAATCCATATCTACCACAATCTACTTATAAGTTATCACTAACAAATTGCCTATTGAATTAGATGCTTAATTAGTTATAATCATTGAAAATGATTATTCGATTAGTCATTATAATCAGCTATTACTGTCATAGTCCTACAATGCATTGGAAAATTCATAATGAGATTATCCATATCTACCATTGCCTACTTATGAACTAGCACCAAGGAATCTGACTATTGGAATAATAGAACTTAATTAGGTATGGTCATCGGATTCAGTATCTAACTAATCACTATAATTAGTTATTATAGTATCACATTAGGAGCTTTAATTTTTATTACCTTATTTTCTTTACACGTGTATTAGTACTACTACTTCTTTAATTACACATGTATTAGTACTAGAACTTGTTTTCATTACACGTATGTTATATAATAGATTCGATTACACGTGTAGTAATTAGCTGCTCGTATCATTAAGTACTACAATATTGTTACACTATGGATTAATATTTAATGTATATGATTCGAAGGCCAATGGACTAGTATCTCTAGACCAATGGACTAGGAGCTTTAATATACTCAATCTTTTAATATATTTTTATGTAAAAATAGTGACTTGTATCTTCAAATCAACTCGTTAAATACGAATTACACAACCACATTAGAACTAACACAATCTTAAATTCTCTAATGAGGTAGTTGGCAGCCATATCAAATCAAACAAAACCTTGGTCATGGGACGGAAAATGAAAGTTAAATGCCAGACCAAACATGTGATTGGAGATTTGGTGTGAAAACTAAATAGGAATAGTTATTACTGCTAACAACCATGCAATTGAAATTAAATAAAAAATTGAAAAAAATAAAAATTACGAAGCCCTTTAAATAATGTCAAATAGTACAAGGAAAAGTTGGCCTCAGATATTCACAAAGAGAAATTTGAGAAGCACTAAAATAAATTGGAAAAAGATAAAGAGTGGATGTGGGACAATAGGAGAACAAGGTTTCTACAGTAACAGGTAATCACCTTATCCTATTTAAAATAAATATAAATTGTAGCTCTATGAATAGTAGCATAGGAAATAGATGTCAATGTCACATATTTTATCAAAGTTGTACTTATGATGTGAATATGCAAAAAGAAAAGGAGAAAGACAGTGTAGTCAACTTTTTGTATGGCTAATAATATTTTTTATTGAGATCTATATGTGTCATATAATGAAGACAATGAATAAATAAATTGGGTTTTGTTTGTAAGTTTGTCTTTTGAAATGATGGATGTTATTAGTGGTCTAGAAATGGACAGACAATGAAAGCCTATTGTATCAAAGGAACCAATGAATTATTAATTGAAGAGAAATGGTTTTAAAAAATATTCATACAAAATATTCTAATCATCGGCTTAAAAAATGTAGTAGTCACTTTTTTTTGAAAATTAATTTCTGAAATAACACACAACATAGAAGTAGATCAAGTACATTAAGACATAAAGGAATAAAATATTTATACAAACTAGATTGTCTAAGCATCAAAAGTCAAAAGAGTAGAGAACAAACGAGGAAGCAAAATGAGTAGGCATGAATCATCTTAGATGGAATATGGAGATGAAGAATTAGAAGGAGAAGAGATGATAGGCTCGGGAGAAGGAACTGCAAAACGAAGAGTAATGCAAGAAGAAGCTGGAGAAGAAGGAGAAATGCAAGAAATTATGATGTCGAATAATATTCAAGTTCATTGCATAAATGACCTAAAATATGATCAAGTCATAAACATGACATTTGACTCGGTAGAAGATGCAGAGCTAGTTTATTCCATGTATGCTAAAGCAATGGATTATGGCATAAGAAGAAGTGATCGAAAACATTATGATAATGGAAAAACACGTTATAGAAAATGGCTTGCAGGAAGGGTGAACGTGAGGAAAAGTGGCTAACAATGGAAAATCGAGTGAGAGAACCAAAAGCAGTGACTAGGGTGAAATGCAAAGCTTGCTTTTGGATCAAGTATGGCATTCCCAACAAAAAATTCATAGTCACAGAATTTTCAAGGGAGCACAATCATCCATTGGCAACACCCTCAACTGCCATTTTTCTGAGAGCACATTGAAATGTTTCTAATGTAGACTATGTCCATGGATATGCATTGCAAAGAGTTGAGACAAGAACAAGCCAGATTATGAAGTTCTTTGCATTAGAGGTAGACGGCCATGACAAAGTTAATTTTCAAAACAAAGGTCTATACAATAAAATAGAAAAGGAGTATGAGAATGAGATTATATATGGTGATGCTATGGGTGCAATCACATACCTATAGGGAAAAAAGGACTTGGACAATTACTTCTATTACAAGTATCACTCGGATTCAAAAGATAGACTAATGCAGCTCTTTTGGGAAAATTCATAGTCCTTATATAATCATAAATGTTTTGGTGATATCTAGCCTTTGACTCTACGTATGGAACAAATTATTATGACTAGCCCTTGGTGGTGTTGTATCGAGTAAATAATCATTTGCTTGTTGTTTAGTATCCAATGAAGATGAAGATGTATTTGACTAGTCCTTCAAATGTTAGTCGATGCAAATGGTGGAAAAAATAATTTTTGTTGTAATGGATGGAGACCCAGCTATGAAAAAAGCCATTAAAAATATAATACCTAAGGCAAGGTGATAGTAAGATAATTGTGCATGTTATTCATTAATATTTTATCTTAATTTTGGCCAAATAATATGCTAATTGATGGATTTTACTCATATTTGGTGTTGTGTTGTTATAGGACTTTAGGGTAAAAAATGGCATTTCAAGTTAAATTTTCCAGAAGACTATTTGTTCCAAAGCGTGCCCACGCAGAGATTAAGAAGTTGAAGATTGGAGATGGGAGCCGTGCATTATCTCTGAAATTTGGAATTATCTTTTGGATGTTTTGTTAAGAGTTTTTATCAGAATAGGGAGCTTGTTTAGTTAATATTTTATTTTGAGATAAGTTAGTTTCAGATAAGTTTTTGAAGTTGATTAGGAGAGGAAACAAAGGAAACAAATCAACTTATGGTTGGAGACGTTTTCTTGATAGGCTCCTTCGTTGCTTGAGGAGAAGAGAAATCGTGATTAGGAGTCCGCTTCTCTTTTTGGCACTGGAGGAAAATAACATTTAGGAGGTTCCATTCTAGTTTACAAGTTCTTCGAAAATTTCATGGAGATTTTGGGTTGCGTTTTCTTCATGGAGCAGAGCTAAATTTATATCTAGTTGAGGAGTAATCAAGGCATGGTTTCATGATCAATTGTGAGATCTTTTAATTTTTTTATGTGCTTAATTTTATATGTCATGAGTATTTAATTATTTCCTGTATTTCACTGGTTACTATCATTTAGGTTTAGTTGAATAATTTGGCCAACTATTCAATTATCTAAATAATTTAATGCCAATTAAGACATCAAGTTCGTAATACTTGATAGTTTAATCTTCGTGGCAAATAACACAATTTCATTACCTCACAAGTAGTCTAATTTGTGTTATGAGAATAATTAATCTAGTTTAAACGAACTCGCATGTGTGTTTATTAACTAGAATTGGGTCTCTCTAATATTTAAAGTTGTGAATAGATTAAATTCTATAAGCGTCTCTAGGATTATCTACTTTATAGGGGAAGTAGTTAATGAGCGTCTCTTGATTGCCGAGAAATTAAGGAGAGATTGGTGGTTCTACGGTTGTTGAATTGCTATAACCAATTTATTTATGAACATATAAGTTATTTCCAGTATCGATGATCAATTGAGTTAATTGTTGCCAAGATTATTTTCTTGACTAGGTTTTGATAATTAAATTATTCTATTGTATTATTTTATTTTGTTATAATTTCAAAAAAATTCTACAACCTCCCTCCCCCTCGATATCCAGTGTATTTCTCTGTGAGTAATAAATCTACTAGTTCCCTGAGGAGACGACTTTACTTATCATTATACTCATTAACTTTTGGGGAATAGGTAATTTTATTTTTTTGGTGGTTTGACACCCACCACAAGGCATAGGCTCTATTGCTGGCATCTTCAGCAAAATGTAAAGTACAATGCAAACAAAGCCTTCAAGAAACATTTTTCCTCATGCATGCATAATAACTAGTCCCCCTAGACATTTGAGCTCGAATGAGAGAAAGCCGTTATTAAGTGTGGTATGAAAGATAATGACTGGGTGAAATCAGTTTGCAAAAAAATGATAAATGGGTTGTGGCATATCTCAGAGATCATTTCTTTACAGGAATGAAAAGTACCCAGCGATGTGAGAAGATGAATGATGTTATAAAGATTCGCTTGATAGGGGAGCTGAAATTATTTGAGTTCATGAGGGCATTCAATTTAGGGGTCGCTATTATGTGACATGAGGAAAATATGCAGATTGGCAAGACTGAGCAAACAAGCCTCTTTTCGATCGTAGATATGCCTTGGATAGAGGAGCATGTAGCGAAAATATACACTAGAAGTATATTTTTTATGGTCCAAGATGCTATTAAAGGTCAAGCCATATATAATAGATCTAGCTTCATTGACGATGGGATACAAAAATGCATTTTGTTGAACACTCATGAGGAAATGGAAGGTTTAGGGTAAACAATCCTAAATGGAATGCTTGCACGCTCCTAGATAATGTTCGAAATGCTTCATAATGAAGAGGTGGACACAAAAGGCAAGGGACGGATTTTAGCGAGAGGCTACAATAGCTCAAAATGCAGTAGATAACATGTCTGAGCTTGCAAGGTATGGGATTTGATGGCTGGTTGCAAGCTAATGCGTTTCTATGCCTCCAAAACGAATGTTGGATATGAGCACATATTGAGCTTTATTGAAAGAAAAACACTTGAAGTGAGGCAATTGAGTGAAAATAGAAGGCATTCTAAACCTAAATCAGGTCAATCCCAATGTAACTATGGAGTTAAAGACCTAGAACGAGCAAGAGCAAAAGACAGTCGGAGACAAGGACCTAGGGGAAGGTCAATTGCTATTCAGTGTGAAAAATGCAAGTGAGTGAACTGCAATGGACATCAGTCATAAAATATTATTGTGTAAAATACAGGTGAGTGAACTGCAATGGAAATCAGTCATAAAATATTATTGTTTACTCCTACCAAATTCTTGTATAAACTCTTATTTTTAGCAGAAAATGTGATGGTCATAACCAAAGGGCATGCCCTTTGAATGCCAACAATTTGGATGATAACTGCTCTTATAAGGGAGCAGATGAGCTTGGCAGTGATTGGAATTTGATGAAATGCACTACCACCAATCAATATTTGGAGAGAGTAGTAGCAGTAGGCAGACAAGCTTAAATGATGTATCTGGAATGCAAGCCTATGATGGAATTATGCACACGAGTGATTATAATCAATCATCAATAGCTGGATGGTCTATGCAGCTATCCATTCGTTTGTCTACCTCTATAGATGGTGACATGATGAATGTTGAAATGCAGGTAGAATCTATTCTCTATTAACTTCAATTTCTAATGCATTGTTACCTACTGTTATAAGTTTATTTTATGAACATATTATGTTGTAATTGTAGCCAATGGTTGGTGGTTTTAGTTCAGAAACACCAACTTTCTATGATGCTAGTAATCAATCCCTTACTCCACAGTTTTCATCTCAGGTAAAAGAATTACCGTCGTGTTGAACTCATTGCACTATTGTGAATAATATTCCACACAGCCCCAAAAGAATGCACAAAGACACTAACAATGGAGTTTATAACATTGTGTTATAGGTGGGTAGTAGTACTGCAGTTCCTTATGCTTGGAGCTCTGGTGGTGGTTATGGCAACTATGACTGGAGTAGATAAGTTGTGTAAGCTGGTAAAGCGAAACTATGTCCAGAATATGTTGCTACAAATAGATTCATATTTGTGGTCCAAAGAATGCTAGTTATGGTGGTGGAAGACTGGAATTATTTTTATTTTGTTATTGCCAATTGAAACTAAAATCCATCATTGATTTTGTCTTGCATTGCAAATTGTGGGGTCCTTGAAAAGGATCTACTACCACATGCCATGTGCAAATTAAGATAATGTGTTATGCCAACGTGGTAGTTATGCATTTGTCATTAAGACCTGTTTAATTTGCAAATTTTGCATGCATGCAAAGTAATTATCATCATTAAAATTGGCTTTTAATTTGCATTTTTTGTTCAAACATGCTCTATAGTTCGTGTTTAATGACTGGTCCAGTACATCGGCCTTCGAATCAGATATATTATAAATACTAATCCATATTGTGACATTACTGGTGTACTTAAGGATATAAGCCGTTGCTTAATACTCGCGTAACCAAAGCTAATATATAATACATGTGTACTGATATACTAGTTTGTAACAATGCTAAAGTTAGTACATGGTACACATGTAATGAAAATAAGTACTTGTACTAATTCACATTTAATGAAAGGAGTACTAGTACTAATATACATGTAAAGAAAATAAGGTAATAAAAATTAAAGCTCCTAAGATAATAATCCATCTCGTTATGAATTCCCCAATTCGTTGTTGGATTAGGATGATAATAGCTCATTATAGCAATTAATTGGATACCTTATTCCGACAATTATAACTAATTAAGCGTTTAATCCAATAGTCAATTCTTCGGTGCTAACTTATAAGTAAATAGTGGTAGATATGAATCATCTCGTTATGAATTCCCCTTTGGTCATTCCATTCTTGGGGTCTAACAAGACTAGTAATTTCGGCATCTTCGCGAAAGACTAGCCCCACCAAGGATAACAAAAAGAGGAAACATTTAGTGGCTTGGGATAAGGTGTGTAAAGCAAAAAAGGTAACGAGTTGTTGGATTAAGATGATAACAACTCATTATAGCAATTAATTGGATAGTCAATTCTAACGATTATAACTAATTAAACGCCTAATATCTCAATTCATTGTTGGACTAAGATTATAATAGCTCATTATAGCAATTCATCGGATAGTTGATTCCGACAATTATAACTAATTAAAGCTATTATTCTGATAGTTGATTCCTTGGTGCTAGCTCATAAGTAGACAGTGGTAGATATAGATCATTTTGTTATGAATTCTCCCAATAATCGGATAGTAGATTCCAACGATTATAACTACTTAGTCCTATTTATATGATTGTTGTTTAGGACTATTTATATGATTGTTCATGGTCAACTAAGTTGAACATAGTCAATTAAAGCTACTAATGTGATCTCATATACATCAATTAATGGAAATAATTTAAAAGCGTGTAGTTATGATAAAAGTTAAAGCACATCTTTTAGGCATCCAAAAGCTGTCAAATAACTCCTGTGTTTTGATGACAAATCTCCCTCCTGACCATTGGCACGCGGGTAACTTGGAAAGATCTCAATCATCAGAAGGTCTTTACTTTTCGTGCCATTGCATTTTCTTGGCACCAACAGAAGGCCTTACTTTACATATTATTAATTCCAACAAGTCCCACAATGAATTATTTTGCCGGTAACATGCCCACGTCTCAACCAGTTAAGAAGTTTGCTTACTTGGCTCATCTAGCCTACCACTATCTATTTGTCACATTGGTTTTAGATAGTAGTAGAATATATTTGATTCTTCATTTAAGAAGAAACCAGATGGTGCTGCTCCATCCAAGAAGTCTCTTCCGTTTTCTGCTATTTCAATTCCCCTATCAACTGTCTCAGCATAAACTGTGATTCATCGATCCTACTGTTTGATCCACTACAATAAAACATGGTTGTTGTGACACTTTTCCTATAGCACAGCTCGAAAGTGTTGCAAATAAGCAGTAGAATCTAAAGCTGCATACAAAATTAACAACGTTTCTAGTCTCGATCTCTCTACCTCAATTTTGTGAGTTTGTATATTTTCAATATATTTGTGACCTAAATTTTAAGGAAATTCTATGGATATTCTAGCTCATTTTCAAGTCATTTATGAAACAGATTCAACTAGGGCCTAAATTTTGCACTTATGAAACATATTCAACTAGGGCCTAAATGTTAGAAAGAACTCTGTGAGGATACTGAAGCTATTTGATGGAGATGTATGAAATAAATGTGCAGGCTTCTCCATCTTGCAGGCTTTGTTTGTCAAAGAGCATAATGCTGTTTGTGATATGCTCGGAGTAAGTTCAACCTGTTTCTATGCTTGCATTGAGGCATGACACACTTACGGTGAGCGAAATTTGTTAACTTCTAAACTGATTGGCAATGCTTGTCTCTTGTTCAATCTATTACATTGGTGCTAGTGATATTTCGCCTAGTATTGTTGATTTTCTGTGCATAAGAAGCACAAACAGCTAGTGAACTTGTGCAAAAGGTCCTAGGATAGTTTTAGAATAATGATAATAGGTATGAGTCCACGAGTGGCCTTGATGTGTGATTTGACATCATATCTTCGAGTCATTAAAACACTATGATAGTTTTAGAATAATAATACAGGAGTTAACTACTTGTTGCTATGGAGATGCTTGAGAAAGTTGAAATTAATGCTTTGATAGTGTAATGTAGAATTGATTTGTTTTATTAACAATAAAGCTTTTTGTTTTATTGCAGGAGATTAGAGACATTGTATTGAGTTGTTGAAATCAACTATTTGAAATGACAGATACATGTTATTTCTTAGATTATTACGAATATTGTTACCATGTGGATTACCCATATTGAAATGTAATGACTTTCGTAAAATTGGTTGAAATTAGGAACTACTTGTACCTTTCAGAATTGGTTATGATGATGAATTTGAAAATTTGTGATGATTGTTTTCATTTAGATAGTGAATTGAATTACACATAGGAAGGGGTAATGTACTCCAAGTATGAAAAATAATTCAAAAAAATACAAAATGAAAAATCAGTGCAATGCAATTTTCATCCCGAAAGAGACCAATTGTACCGCTGACTATTTGCAACGCAATTTTTTGTGTCTCTTATATGTTTTATGGCAGTAAATATGTGTCACTAATTGTGCCGCAAATACTTGCAGCGCATCATAGAAACCGTCATTTCTTTTGTAACAGTTACTTTTGAAGGCACAGAGGACTTGTGTCGCAATAGCGCACAATACTTTTTTATGGTGCTTTTTGGACTTTTTGCAGCGTATTCTCGAGTTTCCGAGCTATCATATGTGTTATAGGGATCCTTCTGCGCCATATTACATGAGGTAGTTGCTTCCGCTGAGAAAATTGGTCGGTCAGCAGCACCTCCTGCAATGCAAAAGTGACAATCACTTCTAAGCAAAAACATAATTATGTGTATATTCAACTACTTTGGTTTCTTTAGTCGATATGTGTTTGTCAATTGTGCTACAGGGCATTCTTCACAGTAAAAGTTCAGAAAATTCTCATACAAGCTAAAAACTCACAAAAAAATTTGATATTATTATTAATCTATGGAAATTAGCATAAGAGTTGACTCCATGGATCTCTTCAGATACGACAATCAAATGAACAAAATCCAAGACCAAAGGTTGCAAATTGCTATACACCTTTGATCGATATAAAACATAATATTATTAGGTTTATCTCCTCTTAAATATGGATCTCTTCAGATACGACAATCAAATGAACAAAATCCAAGACCAAAGGTTGCAAATTGCTATACACCTTTGATCGATATAAAACATAATATTATTAGGTTTATCTCCTCTTAAATATGGATCTCTTCAGATACGACAATCAAATGAACAAAATCCAAGACCAAAGGTTGCAAATTGCTATACACCTTTGATCGATATAAAACATAATATTATTAGGTTTATCTCCTCTTAAATATTTTATAAAGGATGACTGTGCATAGGGTTGACTTCCTCAAATAATGTGGATGTCAAAAATCGTAAAGAACATTGAGACACACAACTTCATCTTCTTAGTGTTCTGTTCCTTCCATTAGTGCTAATAATACAAATGTAGCATGCTTAGAGGCACAAAGTGCCCACATGATTGAGGAAGCATTCATAGCCTGGCGTGTAAATAACTCCATGATACTCTATCTATACAAATGTCTTTCCACTTAGACATAGACTAGAATTCTCTTGGATGTCAAGGGATTAAATTTGCTAATATAATCATGGTTAGAGAGAACTCTATTAACAGTTACACTCGTAGACTTTTTTATTTGTTTATATATGATATTAGAGCTTCTTTATAGGCATGGCTTATTGGCGTGCTTATCCAATTGAGTAGATTCTTATTGTTGATTTTGATCCCGGTCTTTTAATATTTACAAAACAATTAGATGATACTAATATCTTTTCAATAAGAAATCCTTTCAGCTATGAAGCAATTTGATTCAAAGGACAAGAGCAATTGAAAGAAGATAACGGTAGACCAAAGCTGTCGGACGCTCTCAGAGACAATACCAAATGTCCGATAAAGAGTGGAAGTCTTATCGGACGTAGAACATATTCATCGGATGTCCGAAAGAGTTGAAATAATTTTTTAAATTCTCTGTTTGCTTTGGGACGCACGAAGAACTCCATCATCGGACGTCCGAAAGAATTGAGGCAACTCTTCAAGCTCTCTGCCTGATATTCCCAACGGCTAGTTCACTCTTCAGTTACCTTCTATCAATTGGAAACATTAATGAAACACTTTTTGGTCTCATATAAATAGTGCATTGTCAGAAATTTAAAAGGAACTTTTGCACACTAAGAATACAAAAAATTAAGAGTAGTTTTAGTGAGAAAATACTCTCCAAGGAACATTCGTACTCTTTGTGGTGTAAGATTCGTATAAACTTTTCATTTGTGAGTAAATACTTTAATAGTGTAGTTTTGTGAGAGTTATTCTGAGGGATTGTAAAACTTTCTAACTTAATCGAGTGTAGTTTGGGGTAAGAAGGAAGTGAGCCTTCCTTTGTATACAAGAGTGATCGTATTTCATCAACTTGAAAAAACTTGTTTAGTGAATTGATCTTCAAGTTCAAGAGGAGCTTGATAGTCAGTTGGTTTGCAATTCTTTTCTTTTTATTTATCATCTTGTGAATCTTAATTGCTTATCTCTTCTACTCTCAAGTGATATTGTTCATTTATTAATTAATTGATTAATTGTGTGATCACTTAGAAAAGAGAGTAAATTTCATATTGAGCAAAAAGTGCCCTTTAATTTGATTAGTTTTTTAAATAACCTAATTCACCTCCTTCTTAGGTTATTATTGGGTCTAACATTGGTATCAGAATTTGATCTCCTAGAGATTAAACTCAAGCGACTTAGGAGTAAAGATAACAACTAACAATGCCATATTTTTTAAAGGACAATCTGTAACTAGACCTCCAATGTTTAATGGGTCAAATTATATGAGTTGGAAAGAAAGAATGATCATCATCTTGCAATCGATTGATATTAAGTTGTGATTTATTATTAATGAAGGTTTATATGATACTTCTATTGTAGATGAAAATACTCATAGATCTAGACTAGATACCAGAAATGAATTGACTGCAGATGATGGAGTTCACCTCATCTTAAATACAAAAGTTATGAATGTGTTATATAGTGTTTTAGACTCAAATGAATCTATTAGGATCAAAGGGTGTAAGTCAGCTAAAGAAATTTGGGACAAACTAGGAGAAATTCATGAAGGTAATGAAAATGTTAGAGAACAAAAGAAGTCTATCTTAGTTACTAAATATGAGTCATTTAAGATAGAACCTTATGAAAATATTGATAAAATGTATTGTAAATTCAATGATCTTATTAAGAATTTAGAGATTCTAGAAAAAGAATACTCCTTCCGAGAGAAAAACAGAAAAATCTTGAATGCTTTGTCTAAAGATTGGGAGAATAAGGTGACTGCTATTGAAGAGGCAAAAGATTTAAATTCAATGCCTATTGAATCTCTTATAAACTCTCTAACATCTTATGAGTTGAAATTTAAGACTAAAATACAGGAAGAAGAAGATGCAAAAGCAAAAAAGAGCATTACTCTAAAAGCATCTCAATATGAAAATAACTCGGTTTCACTGGATGATGAAGATATGGATGACAATAATCTAGCTCTCATCACAAAAAATTTCAAGAGAATCCTCAACAAAAAGAGATTCAAAAAAGGAGAACCTAACAATTCATTTTCCAATTAATTCAACAATGCAAGAAACAAAGGAAAGCTAAAGACCAACAAAAAGCAAGACGATAAATGCTTTGAATGTCACCAATCTGGACACTACATGAGTGAGTGCCCAATGAAGAAGAAGAAGGAAAGAAAAGCTGAGAGAAAATTAAGATTCAACAACTTTCAAATCACATGGAATGAATGCAACTCAGATGATAACATTGAAGATGAAGAAGAATATGCTCAAATGACTTTTATGGTCATTGGTGATGATGAGATAACAACTTGCAACCCTCAACTTGTGAGTGATGATGAAACTGATGATGATTTTGAATCCTTCATTGAGAGATTGCATGATAGTTTAAAAGAATCTTATACTAGAAACAAGGAATTAAAATAAAAAATTAGTTGTCTTATTCAGGACAATGCAAATCTTTTTCAACAAAATACAAAATTGAAAACTGAAAATGACTACTTGAAAAAGGGTGAGATTGATCTACATATGAGCTTGATAGAAAAATAAGGTTTTGTGAAATGTTAAAAAAACAATAAGGTGATCTGAAAAGAAAAATGGACAATCTAAACGAGTTGCTCCAACAAAAAAAATAAAAATATTTTCAAGAGAATGGATTAAAGTCTCATCTTGCCACTCACGAAAAGAAGTTAAATTCTAGTGCAAATGAATTTATTATTTATAAGAGAAGACAAGTGAGATTTATTAAATCTGTTCATGCAAATAACTCGTTGGTTATATGTAATTTTTATTATCAAAAAGGTTACATGAAAAGTAATTGCTATGTAATGAAGAACATAAGAAAGACTTAAAATGCATATGGATAGTTAGACATGATGCTAACCCTCGAGAACCCAAAAATTAAAGGGTATCAAATATTATTTCTTGAACTCTTGTATAGGTGAACTTGATGAACATCATTACGAAATCAAAGTGATTCATAGATATTGGATGTTCAAAACACATGGCCGGTGATCCATCACAATTTATCAATCTCAACCCAAAATCAAGTGGCAAAATGACATTTGGAGATGATATGAAGGCTAAAACAATTGAAGTAGGAGATGTTGGTAAGAATGGTGAGACTTTTATTCATAATGTTCTTTTGATTAATATTTGAGTTATAACTTGCTAAGCGTTAGTCAATTATATGATAGAAATTTTTTATTTTATTCAAGAGGCATGAATGTTTAGTTCTTAATTCAAAGTTTAACATTATTTTCAAAGAAAAAATTCAATGACATTTATGTTGTAGTTCTTGAAAATATTAATTCCTCTAACCTTCAATGCCTTAAAGTTTCAAATGAGATTCTTGGTTGTGGTATAGAAGATTTTGTCATTTCAACATGGATTTGTTAAAAGAAATTTTCAAAAAGAATCTTGTTAAAGGTTTGCTAAAAATAAAATTTGAAAAAAATAAAATTTATGATACATGTCAATTTGAAAAATAAATCAAAGTTTTTTTTAAACCCAAAAAGTGTGTTTCTACTTCAAAACCATTAGAGTTTTTACATCTTGATTTGCTTGGTTCTAGATAAATTGTTAACTTGAGTGATAAGAGATATTGTCTAGTTATTGTTGACGATTATTCTAGATACACTTAGGTGGTTTTCCTTACTCACAAAGATGATATCTTCAAAACTTTTGTTTCCCTATTTACAAAAGTTTAAAATCTGCTTGGCTTGAATATTATTAAAATTAGAAGTGATAATGGTTCGAAATTTAAATTTTGTGACTTTTCAAAATTTTGTGATCATAATAGAATTACATACGAATTTTCAATTGCAAGAACCCCTCAACAAAATAGTGTTGTTGAAAGAAAGAATAGAACTCTTCAAGAAACCACAAGAACCATGTTAAGTAAATACAACTTGCCAAAATATTTTTGGGTCAATGCAGTAAATACAGTATGCTATGCAATGAATAGAGTTCTCTTGAAACTAATTTTGAACAAAAACTCTTATGAGTTAATTTTTGATAAAAAGTCAATTGTTGGATATTTCAAAATTTTTGTTGCAAATGCTTTATTTTAAATATCAAGAAACATCTTGAAATTTTTTTAAAAAGTTAGATGAAGGTATTTTCTTGGATTATTGTGTAAACAAAAAAGGATATACGGTTTATAATAGAAGGGCTCTTGTCATAGAAAAAACTATACATGTCATATTTGATGAATCTAATGATGATATTTCCAAGAGTTATTGTGAAGATGACGATGTAGATGTTCAAAAAAGATTTAAAAAACTCATGATTCATGATCAAGAAAGTACTCCATTAGAAGAAAAATCAATGAAAGATAATCTCCAAGAGACTTAAGTATTGGAAGAAAATGACAAGGATGTTGGTACACCTAAAGACTTTCCAAGAGTTTGGAAGTTTGTTCAAAATCATTCCAAAGAACTTATTATTGGTGATCCATCCGAAAAGATAAGAACTCGCTCCTCATATAAATAATTAATGGATAATTTTGTTTTAATCTCGCATTTTGAGCCAAAAAATATTGTTGATATTTTGAAAGATGAAAATTACATTTTAGCTATGCAAGACGAACTAAATCAATTTGAAAGAAATAAATTTTAGACACTAGTTGAAAGATCTCAAAATCATCCTATTATTGGTACAAAATGGGTCTTTAGAAATAAATTGAATGATAAGGTTGAAATTGTGAGAAATAAGACTAGACTAATGGATAAGGGGTACGCTCAAAAAGAAGGAATAGATTTTGATGAAACATTTGCTCCCGTAGTTAGATTAGAATCAATTAGAATGTTTTTGACATTTGCATGTTTCAAGTTAAATTATTTCAAATGGATGTTAAAAGTGCCTTTTTAAATGGATTTATTGATCAAGAAATTTATATTGACCAACCTCTCGATTTTGAAAATGAGATATATTCAAATCATGTGTTTAAACTTTTAAATACTTTGTATGGGTTAAAGCAAACTCCAAGAGTTTGGTATGAATGGTTAAGTGATTTTTCGGTTGAGAATGGTTTTAAAAGGGGTATTGTGGACACCACTCTTTTACTAAATAAAGTTTCAATGATCTTCTAATTGTGCAAATATATGTAAATGATATTATTTTTGATGCTACTAATGAGTGTTTATGCAAGAATTTTTTCACTATTATGCAAAATGATTTTGAAATGAATATGATGCGAGAGTTAAATTTCTCCCTCGGGTTCCAAGTGATTCAAACTCAAGAGGGTACATTCATTAATCAAGCGAAGTATATAAAGAAATTTCTCAAAATATTCGGAATAAAGGATTCAAAACAAGTTGGAACTCCTACGTGTATATCTACCAAATTTGGCAAAGATGAAAAAGGTATGAAGATTGATAAGAAGAAGTATAGAGGTATGGTTGGTAGTTTACTTTATTTAACCACAAGTAGACCCGATATTATATTTGCTGTTTGCTTGTGTGCTTGTTTCCAATCTTGCGCTAAAGAATCTCACGTAATTGCTATTAAAAGAATCTTTATATATTTAAATGAAACCTTGAATTATGGTCTTTGGTATTCATAATATCATGAATTTGTCTTATGTGATTTTTTGGATGCTGATTTTGGTGGATGTATGATAGAAATAAAAAGTACTAATGGTAGATGTCATTTTTTTGGTAATTGTTTGATATCATGGTTTAGCAAGAAACAAAATGTTATCTCCTTGTCTACGGCAGAAACGGAATATGTAGCCGCAATTGTTATACATGAAAAATATCTTGAATGACTTTTGTCTGGTGTATGACTGTGTGCCTATGTATTGTGATAACACGAGTGTTATAAATTTGACAAAGAATCTCATTCAATATTCTAGAACAAAGTACATAGACATAAAGCATCATTTCATTCGTGATCTTGTCCAAAATAGTGAAATGTGTGTAAAGTATGTTTATTCAAAAGACCAATTTGCTGATATTCTTACAAAAGCATTACCTTTGGATCAGTTTACATTTTTGACGATAAAATTGGGTGTTTTGGAAAAGGCTTTCTAAAAATTTTCTAGTCGAGCTTTATCGGACGTCCGACAGTGTTCTAAGCCATTTTCTAGAAAAGTTTTGTGTCGGACGATTGGACAATTCTCTTCATTCTGCCGTCCGACACTCAAAAAGAGCGCATTATAAAAAAGCTTTTTCCTTCATTTGGTTCAAAAGTAATCGTTATCTCGGGCACACCTCTTCCCATTTCTTCACCTTCAAAAATTCAAATTCGCTTTTTCTCAGGACAAATATCAAAAAATTGACTTCACAAATAACCTTACTGCCCCTTTGCAAATTGATTAACATCTAAACCTTTTTCTAACTGTCAAACATTCATCTGATCTCAAATTTCATTAGAAAATCTAATTTCTAGAACTCACCCACTTTTAACAGATTCGAGCATTCATTTTAGTCTAGATAGCAAATTTAGTCCATTCCATCCATATTCTCATCACATTCTGTAAGAAAATCATTCCACATTTCATTATAGTTCGATTGAGAGGTGGATCTTCTGGCATTGAACGCAAAACTACACTCAGAGATGAAGAAACTGTGGTGCCATCAACAAGAAAATCGACTTGTCAGACTGAGAAACACAGTGACGAAAGGAAGAGGACTGATCAAACTGAGCAACAACCCATCACATTACCTAGATTCATCGATGATGCTGCTAGAGACAAATTTGAATGGATTTCACAAAAAAGCTTCATCACTCAAAGAACCACTTCTCTCTGATTTTCGTAAGATTGATTTAGAATCTGTTCTTACGCTTTTCGAATTTCAAAAATGGTCTCATATTCTGTCTCTGTCTAACACATACTATCCTGAAATGCTATATCAATTTTTTTACCAATCTTAGGAAGGGTAGTTCTCGTACAGAACTTATCTCACGTGTTAATGACATAGACATTCTTCTTACTGCTAATGTTGTTAATCTATTTTTGCAAACAAAAATTTGAAGAAGCCTGTCGTAGTAAAATTATAAAATTTTTCTCATATGAAGAATTTCAACTACTTATCACCATTTTTACGTTGAAAAATAGATGGCTTATTTTCAAAATCACTTTAACACATCTATTGAGACCAAATTAGAGGATCTTAATCCTCAAAATCTGATCATTTTTACTATCATTTCAAACTTGCTGGTTCCTACTAATAGTCATAGGACTGATACCAACAAAATGGAACTCTATCTGTTTTATTGCTTTGTTGAGAAAATTAGAATTGACTTTGATTTGTCATGTGTAAATTTCTGCTAAAACTCAGCACTGACAGTCATAGAAAATTCTCTTATAAAAAGTTTTTAACTCCAATTCTTGTTCATTTCAAAATTTCTTTCACTGAAGTATCTCCAAAAGAAACTTCATTCTCTATTTTTTTCAAAACATATTTTGAAAGAAAAAGTATTAGATTATTTGATGGTCACTGGTGTTATAAAGAAGCTGTTTTGGAGTCTAGAATCAAAAGTCATCATAAAACCTCTTTCACTCCTAGACCTTCCAAATAGCCTCGTGTCACTTCACCGTTTTCCATTCATCCTCGCAAATCCTCCACTCAACCCACCTCATCCAATCACGAAGTCATTTGCCTACTTGAGGAATTCAAGCAACATGTCTTCCTCCTTGAAAATGGTCTAATGATTACCATGATACCTGAGCAACAAGTTACATTCTTGGATAAGAGAAATCTGCTTATGCCTCCTGTCCCACAAGAGGAAGAACATACGCATCAAAAAGAGCCACGCACCGAGTCCAATCTTGTTCCACAGAAGGAAGAACATACACAGGAGCCACGAACTGAGTCCACTCCTTCCACTGCTGAAATCAATGCCTCGAACTCTCAACTTACTCCTTATGATCCACCAACTTCAAACAAAGGCAAGGTTTCAGCTACTAATGACAGTGAAGCAGATGATGAAGAGACTGAAGATGAATTGGATCCATCTCAGTTTCGTCTTGCAAGCAAAAGACTCGGATCATCTAAGATCCCAATTTAGGTACTCCAAGGGCATTTGCACTTCATATTAGGATGCATTTTCATGATCTTGTGTAATTTGTCTTTTGATGTTTCAAATGCTCTGTACTAATGGATCTCTTTGATTTTTTTTTGGTATGAATGTTAATTAATATGACTGTTGGTTGAATGACTAATGCACTTTGGTTGACATTGATGGATTCTGGTATTATTTTTCTATTTTTTGGTTGATAATGGTTGCTGGATTTTGTGTTATGAATGCTATGTTATGGATTTTGGTTGTTAGATTTTACTCTCTAATTTTATGATGACAAAAAAGAAGAGAAATTGATGCTATGTGTAAGGGGGAGTTCTTCTGAGGGGGAGCTCTTCTAATATGAGTAAGGGAGAGATGCTATGAGTTGGTCTCTAATAATGATTTTGGATGTTATGAGTAAGGGGAAACTTATGCTCATTTTTTTCTTCTTTCCATCCATTGTTTTGTCATCATCAAAAAGGGGGAGAATGTTGATCTTGGTCCCTGTCTTTTGATGTTTACAAAACAATTGGATGATACTAATATCTTTTCAATAAGAAATCCTTTCAACTCTGAAGCAATTTGATTCAAAAGACAAGAGCAATTGAAAGAAGATAAAGGCAGACCAAAGTTGTTGGACGCTCTCAGAGACAATGTTGGATGCCTGATAAAGAGTGCAGATTTTATCGGACGCAGAACATATTCACCGGACATTCGAAAGAGTTGAAATAATTTTTCAAACTCTCTATTTGCTTTCGGACGCACGAAGAACTCCATCACCGGACGTCCGAAAGAATTGAGTTAACTTTTCAAACTCTCTGCCTGCTTTCAGACGCAAGCATCGGAGGTACCGGACGTCTGAAAGAATTGAAAAAGATTTTTTAACTCTTTGCCTACTTTCAGACGCAAGTATCGGAAGTACCGGACGTCTGATATTTCCAACGGCTAGTTGACTCTTTACCTATCTTCTATCCATTGAAAACATTAATGAAGCAATTTTTGGTCTCATATAAATAGTGCATTGTTAGAAACTTAAAAGAAACTTTTGCACACTGAGAATACAAAAGATTAAGAGTAATTTCAGTGAGAAAATATTTTCCAAGGAACATTTGTACTCTTTGTGGTGTAAAATTCGTGTAAGATTTTCATTTATGAGAAAATACTTCAATAGTGTAGTATTGTGAGGGTTATTCTGAGGGATTGTAAAACTTTCTAATTTGACCGAGTGTAACTTGGGGCAAGGAGAAAGTGAGCCTTCCTTTGTATATAAGATTAGTCGTATTTCATTAACTTAAAGATACTTGTTTAGTGAATTGATCTTCAAGCACAAGAGGAGATTGATAGTGAGTTGGTTTGCAATTCTTCCCTTTTTATTTATCATCTTGTGAACTTTAATTACTTATCTCTTCTACTCTCAAGTGATATTGCTCCTTTATTGATTGATTGATTGTGTTATCATTTAAAAAAGAGGGTAAATTTTATATTAAGCAAAAAGTGCCTTTTAAGTTGATTAGTTTTTAAATAACCTAATTCACCCCTCTCCCCTCTCAGGTTGTCTTCGGGTCTAACACTTATGGTTTTCAAATATGCTTGAAACTTGATTGCACTCACATCAAAGGCAAACATATTAAATTTTCAATATTATAATTTGCTATGCTAATTTTGACCTATGTTCTACCATAGCATTTTGGAGAGAATCAATTTTGACTTATTTGAGGAAAAGGGATAAGTTGAGTGATACGGGAGAAGGAAATATAAGTGAGAGTCTCGAAATCGAGACCTCTCACTTGAAAAAAAAATTCTGACTTGTCATGTTGATTTCCTTGCTGTAACCAGTAAGTGAGAGATCTCGAAATCGAGACCTCTCACTTGAAAAAAAAATTCTTACTTGTCATATTGATTTCCGTACGGTAACTAGAGCCAATTCCGCACCCCCTATTTGACAGGAACTAAGAATTTTTTTTTATTATTAATGGATATTCATGTAATGAATGGCTGGGATATAACATCAGTATCCAATCATAATATATCAATCTCTTTTTTTGATCTAATATTATATCAATTTCTAGTTAGCATCATCCATTGGATCCAGTGCTATGCCCGTTCAATTTTATTTGAGTTCTCGATTTGGACATCCACTGACATGCCAATTGATTCAGAAAACAACTAACATTTGCACATGATTGTAGTCCTAAACACCGTAACTCATATGATAGCTTGATTTTCATCTCTAGAGGCATAATTTCCCTTTTAGGACTCTCAGTGTTGAAAATGATAACTTCTTGATTGATCTACAGGAACACCACTTCTTGATTGATCTACATTTGGTTAGTCTCTCACAAATTAGATGGACGACCAGGCCACTGGAAGATAATTATTTTGGTAAGATTATTTGATATAAGGTAACAAGGTAGACATTTAGTTTGATATAAGATTATTTGATACAAGGTAACAGTCCATCCTGAATATTTAACTATTTGACAAAGTAATCTAGACACCAACAATAACTAAAAGAAAAAATTCACCTTTTGAGATTGTTGATTGCCACAACAAAGTTCACAACATTTATTTTGGTTCTTAAATACGTTGTTAAGTGCGATCTTGCGTATGTTAACTTGTTAGCAATTGGCACACCGGCTGGACTATTGGCCACAATTGGCCCTAACACTTTTTTATGGGCGAAATAATTGTAATTGGATATTTGGCACCTAAATCACTGATATGCTTGATATTAGTGCTGCATTTAGCCAATATAATTATCTTATCTACTTCTAACTCGATCAGTTAATTAGTCCACTTGCAGTTTCTTAGCACTTGTATAATGGGTGTCAGGGGATGACTATTGACTACGTCTCAGTGGTAAAGTATGCATCTTCTTATAAAGTCGACATACATTAATGGAGAGTATGTAATTAAGTTTGAAATTAATTGGCTCTTTGGCTTATTTCTTTACTGTACAGTACGGCATCTACCCCGTAAAAAGAATTCAGACCTAATAAAGATAAGTGTTCGAAGCAATATCAAGATTTTACCACCACAAATCCCCTCCCCAAAAAGGGGAGGGGGAGGGGGGTGAAGAAGAAGAAATAAACAAAAAAAAAAAAACCTGAATTCTCCTGAAAGACTCCTCGGGTTATTAATGAATAATGAACTATCCATGTTTACCAGAAGTAGGACTAATGCAATAATTTTCTTAGAACAGAAACAGGAAACAACTCGAAGACATTACAACGGGTCATGTGGATCTGAGGTAGTTCATAAAGAGGCCAAACATTGCAGCCTACTAGTTGGTCACAATCTATCAAAGTACCCGACTCTTGTCATGACAAGGGGATGCAAATAATACGATAGAACCAAAACATATCTCCATTATTAGCTGCATGAGAGCCATGACAAAGTGTCAGGTAAGAGTTTCTTTTTGTGACACCACCTAGGAGTTTGCCTCCATTTCATACGTGAGAAAATCTAATATACAACTAAAAAAAAAAAATCAATTCGTAGTTTTAACCGAAAAAAAAATTTGCAGCTCATGTTTAAGTATTCTAATGTACAACTAATCAATTCATAGTTTTAACCCAAAAAATTTAAAAAAAAAAAAATTGCAGCTGTTTCTGTTTAAGTATTCTCGAACAAAATGCTGTAATCAGCAGTATAGGAGATTGCATGTTTGCACAAGGAATAATGTTAGAAAAGTAATTCAAAAACCTGTTAATTAACAACTTAGTATCATGCATCTACCAAAATTAACTCGTGAATTTTTCAATCTCGGTCTTAAGTAAAGTACGGCATCAAATAATATTTGTTTTTAACAAGAAAATGATACTAGCTATTTGTGTTTTTAGAGAACTTAAATCATACATTTGATGTAACTAATGTGAACTCTCAAGTGTGTGCAATGATCAAACAAAAGATTTAGGTAAGGAGTATCCAACTGAATAAACAAAGGCACTACAGTAATGTTGCTATCGGCACTAGTCATCCTTCTGGTAAGTTAAATGTTCCTCTAATTCTAATTGTATATGCAATGTGCCTATTTTTCAAGTGCATTTTAGGCTCCAAAAAATGACTCTGATCACGGGGAGTTGAACTACATTTCTGAGGCTGCAATAGTCGTATACATACTTGTCTAAAAGGGCATGAGTCGGACTCGTTCATGCTGACAAATGCAGTTACATAAAGAAAGTTAGAGGAGTACGTAATAAGAAAGGTAGATCCGAAAAAGTCTTGATATCATACAGCTATAGACAAATTAGCCTCAAAATGACTTAGCCAGCTGCGTGATTGTTCCCATGTTATGTTTATGTGCTCACATGAACTTATGCAAAAAGGGCGTTATGAAACCTTCAAATCTTTTGTCAGATCTTACATGATTTGGGGAAGTTCTTATGAATCTTGTAAAGATTCAAGATAAAGAAAGAGTAAATACATACAGATACCATGCATTTCCTGATTTAATTCGTTTGAAAATTCTGTACAGAGTGACAAGCTGAGTGCCTAATCTCTAGTTATTTGATCTCTGCTAGGCCCATATGACTTGCACTCTTCTATAGAACTAGGCTAATTGTTCATGTTCCATCTAAAGTTGCAGGGGAATTGCCCAGTAGACATTCATTTTGCAAGGAAAATTTCGAGATGGAATTAATTTTCTTTTAATTCTTCAAGTGCACAAAATATCCATGAAGATAAAAGAGTACCAAACAGAGGAGGTTGACACTGCATCTATATAATTCTGTCACAAACAATAAAGAGATTGGCAAAAGAAGAAGTATATAACTATCTTCCACACCCCCCCCCCCCGGGGGCCCCCCAATAAAAAAAAAAAATCCAAAGTTGCTTTATATTCTAGTATTTTAGAATATACATGAACCTGAAACTCAATTTGAGAGCACAAAAGTTGCAGGCACTGGCACTAATTTGCCCCAAAGCTTGTTTCGTCATTTCTTGTCATCTTTTTTGTCATCCTTCTTCTCTTCTTGTTTGTTTCTCCTCTTTCTTCTCTTCTGTAGCTGGACTAACTGATACTGTGTATATTTTTCCAAATTTCTTCAACTTTTTTGTAATTGCAATCGGATCCATTTCACCTATTACTGTTATGTTCTTCTTCATCACATCAGCAGCAATCGATTCTACTCCTGTCGATTGACATTGAGAGTTTTGAATTTCCGAGTCATGCAAAAAATTAAGCTAGAGAAATAAGCTTTATATATAGTTTTCTCAGCTAGGAACTGGAAAGCTAAACCAGATATGTGATGAATACTACCATAAATGTCAGCTACGGCCTTCATGGCTTTTCGCCTAGTCTTCCCGTCAATCATGGTCATAAGTTTTAACACCACTTTTTTCTGTAAACATTATGGAAAAACAAGATCAAAATATGCAAAAGATGATACGGCATGCTTCATGTTATTGACAATCAAGAAGCAAAATTATACAAATAACAACAATAATATGATTGAATAAATACAGCACGCGCCTCCCCCCCCCACCGGCTCGGCCGCCGCCCCCAAAACAAAAACCTCCCTCTCTATCCTCCTTGTCTTTGAACCAAAATTTCTTCCTCATTCCAATGCCGTTGTATGATGTTAACTCCACTTACAAGAAGATTGAATAAATGTTAAGATCAAAAGAGTTATGCATATATAGGTTCAAGTACAAAATGAATAGGTATGTTTTTGTTCTTGCACTTGGTGGATATGGGCTCAACTGGTAGAATTGTTAAGATTGTATATTCAACTGCTTTGGTTTCTTTGGTTGATATGTGCTTGTCAATTATGATACAGTCACATACTTCACAGTAAAAGTTCAGCAAATTCTCATACAAGCTAAAAACCCGCAAAAAATTGATATTATTATTAATCTATGGAAATTTGCATAAGCATTGATCCTCTTCAGATACGACAGTCAAATGAACAAAGTAGACTAAAGGTTACGAATTGCTAAACACCTTCTATCGATATGAAACCTAATATTATTAGGTTTATCTTCTCACAATTATTTTATAAAGGATGGCTGTGCACAGGGTCGACTTCCTCAAATAATGTGGATGTCAAAATCATAAGGAACACTGAGACACACAACTTAATCTTCTTAGTGTTCTGTTCCTTCCATACAAATGCTGATCATACAAATGTAGCATGCTTAGAGGCACAAAGTGCCCACATGACTGAATCTGGTATCCTGACTGATTAATTAGTATTTAAAAATATGTTGATATTTTCAATCAATTAGTTAATTATATTAAAGAACTTATACCGCAATATTCTCAATTATGCATTTACAGTCCTGAGGAAGCATTCATAGCCCGGCATATAAATAACTCTGTGATACTCTCTCTATTCAAATGCGTTTCTACTTAGGCACAGACTAGAATTCTCTTGGATGTCAAGGGATTAAATTTGCTAACATAATCATGTTAGAGAGAACTCTAATAACAGTAACACTCGTAGACAATTTTATTTGTTTATACGTGATATTAGAGCTTCTCTATATGCATGGCTTATTGGCATGCTTATCCGATTGAGTAGATTCTATGGTTTTCAAACATGCTTGAAACTTGATTGCACTCACATCAAAGGCAAACATATTTAATTTTCAATATTATAATTTGCTATGCTAATTTTGACCTATGTTCTATCACAGCGTTTTGGAGAGAATCAATTCTAACATGTCTAGAGGGAAGGAATGGATTGTGTGGCATCGAGAGAGAGTGCGTGTGTAAGTGAGAGATCTCAAAATCGAAACTTCCACTTAAAAAAGAAGAATTTTCTGACTTACCATGTTGATTTCCTTACGGTAACTAGAGCCAATTCTGCGCACCCTATTTGACAGGAACTAGGAGTTTTTTTTTTTTTTTTATAATGGATAATCATGTATTGCATGGCTGGCATATAACATCAGTATTCAATCATACTGTATCAATTTCTTTTTTTGATATAATATTATATCAATTTCTAGTTAGCATCACCTATTGGATCCAGTTCTATGCCCGTTCAATTTTGTCTGAGTTCTCGATTCAGAAAACAATTAGCATTTGCACATGACGTTGTCCTAAATACCGTAACTCATATGATAGCTTGATTTTCATCTCTAGAGGCATAATATCCCTTTTAGGACCCTCAGTGTTCAAAATGACTAGTGATAAGACACGTCAGATGTGTGCATAATTTAAGGACAATCACTTTTTATATGGAAAAATTTAGCATAAAATTTTCATAAACCAAAAATAAAATTTGATCTTTTAAAAGTTAATTAACTTAGTGATTAAAGTGACCAAAAAAGTTTACACCGAACTCAATGCTCTCCCTTTACATATAGTGTAGATAACTTGTTGATTGATCTACAAGAACATCAAGTCTCACACAGATTAGATGGACTACCAGGCCATTGGAAGATGATTATTTTGGTAAAGATTATTTGAAATAAGGTAACAAGGTACACATTTAGTTCAAAAATTATTCTATGTGGGTAATAACTATATATTTCTTGGGTTTTTCTAACTGAGCAGTTGTTTACACGCTTAAATTTTATCCAACTTATCATGTACATACACACACTAGCAATTATTACCATCTCTTGCATTAATATGCTTTTTCTAATAATTTTTTCTTTCCAAATCTTTTGCATTAATATACTTTCTTTAATTAATCTTTCATTTTGAAAAATCTAATACCTGAAGCACTATTTAACGAGTGTCCAATGGACATCCGTTAGATAGGCCTCATTATATAAAAGAGTCAACTAAATAATTTAAACACATATGAGTTGGATATAGAAATGGAACAGATTTCAGAGATGGATTTCGCCCATTTTTAGACGTAGGACATAGCCCTGCAATGTATTTAGCTCCCAAAACAATTCCAAAACTGAAAACCACCATGTGAACTCTAGATAAATAAACTTTAAGAAACATGAACATTCCAACTCCAAATCCCCTTCAATAACAAATCCAAACACCAAGTAAAGACAATAATAGGGGTAATTTCACTATACCATATTTAACGTGCCATACACCACTGACAAAGAACGTATTTAAGAGCAATTAAAACACCCACGGGGTAAATCAACTAATTAAGCAAAGGACAAATGAATGCCTGAATAACCAAGAGTTATAAAATGTTAAAGGAATAACGTTTTAAACCTATTTTAAGTCAACCTTAATATTAATCCAAATGGTAAATTCAAATTTTTCTTGGCAGAGGCTACTAGACATGCATAGAGTTTACTTATCTTTATAGTAGTCCAATGGGTGACCATTGGACATGGGTTAAGAAGTATTTCAGGTATTAGATTTTTGGAAAGATAAAATTAATTAGGGAAAGTACTTCAAGTATATTAATTGTGCTAATTCTTGATATTATTTGAATATTAACTGCAACTATCATTTAACTTCCTTTTCATTTCTATACATTATTGAAACAAAATATTTTAAAAGTACATCATACAAATTTAAAAATTTTACATCATAAAGTCTTACTGAGCATAAGCTCCACGAGTCATGATTTTCCTTTCCAAATTTAAGAGATATCAAGAGCTTGAGGTTCAGAGCCCACAAGGATTTTCCAGAACATCTATAGCTTCACGGATTGGGACTTTTGCTATGTTGCTTGTAAGTTTTAGCCAAAATGCCTAGGACAGTAAAGTTGCGTTATACAATTTGTGGTTTCTAGCTAAGTGATAGCTTGTAGATTATGTACTTCGGATTAATAAAGTTCAATCTGTACTAGTTTCATACTTATGGAAGTGTGGATGGTCTTAATTTTATTTTTAGCACTGGCATGAGTCAGATAGACATCCAGTTGGATCTTCACGGCGCGGAAGGGGTTGGGGATGGTTCCGGTTGGGGCCCACAACAATCGTCAGCCTCATCATCCCACCAGTTACTGGTCAAGGAGTGAGATTCCATTCTTTGCTTTCTTTCCAAATAATGGAAAATAAAGACT
Organism: Coffea eugenioides; assembly: GCF_003713205.1. NCBI lineage: Eukaryota > Viridiplantae > Streptophyta > Magnoliopsida > Gentianales > Rubiaceae > Coffea > Coffea eugenioides. Next base: position 46,776,104 of record NC_040037.1, read on the forward strand.
TTAGGCCAAGTAAATTATTGTAAAGGTTCCTAACTTTTATACAAGATTCCATTTAGTCTTCAAATTATTCAAAAGTTTAGTCAAACTAGCATTTTGGCCCGGGCTTATATCTCCAAATAAACAATAACAATTTATATGGAAAGTAAAGGTGAAAAAGTTTAAGTGAGTATCAATGTAATATCAATTTATTCTGAAACTTATTATAAACAAAACTAAAGGAAAAAATTCAATAGAGCACGTTACTTAACATACATAAAAAATATATATACCATCAGAGTAGAATATAAATCTTATTGCTTTGTCCCGTTTGGATTGATATTTTTTGAAATTTTTGTAGAAAAATATACGATTGCGATTTGATATTTGTGAGGTAAAAAGGTGATTAAGAAATATGTTTACGAAAAATGTGGAAATTTTTTGACAAAAAATGGCTTTCCAAATAAGGATATACGATAAATACCTAGTACTTGTGATAATAAAACAACTTAGTAAAAATGTGCTCAACTATAGCTATTCTAAATTTGTAAAATAAAATATTGACAACATCGTAAAGTAAATCTAATAAGTAAAGTAGAAATGTGAAACTAATATTGTTAAGTAAATTTAATCTCATAAAGTGATAATTAAATATAAATTTAAGATTTTAGTTAAGTAAATTTAATATCGTTAAGTAAATTTGTATAAACTAGGTCCAAATTTAGATCTAGATCTAGATATAGAGTTAAACCCATTTTAATTTCAATATGTGGCCATTATAAAAATCGAAGCATTTGATAAATACATCTCATGTTTTAGTGCACATAGGATTTGTAAATTATAGTTAGGATTTCCATAGAAAAGGGTTTAAATTTGCTAAATTGTTGTTATTTAGTCAATTTTTTATATAAATTATTATGGTTATGAATATTTTAGTTTCAAATGTGTATAGTTATTTTTGGTATATTTACTTAATTGCATTATGAGAGGATTAAATATTCTGGGGAACATAGTTATTAAACTCGGCCCGGCCCGGCGGTCGAACCGGTCAAACCGGTGAACCGGCCATTAGGCTGGGCCGAGTCTTAAATTGGATCGTTTGAGCAACGGGACGTTGACTAGTCAACGGCCCGGCGGTCGGACCGGGCTAAACCGGAAACCCGGCCGGTTTTGTCCACGGACCGGTTCTGGTGGAAAAATTTTATTGCCTTTGTCAAGGCTCGAACCTTGGACCTCCACCAATCATTAACGTATGCTTACCACTAGGCTGCTTCGAAAATTGTTAATAAAAGGTCTTTATTATAATATATATATATATATATGTTTTTTCAATTCTATCTTTTTTTTCTCTAAAATAAATTTATTTGAAATCTTTTAATAAAAATTAGTACCCTCCAAACTCTATAATTTATAAAATGAATTTCAAAAATAACACATTACATAATTCATTTCAAAGACAAATATTAATTTAATAATTTTTTACACTTAAAATTCATAAATAAGCTACATTATTACACTAAATATAGATAAAATTTTACACTTGAAGTTTGGTGTATTACTAAATAACTTTATATTTAATTGATTCTTATATGAATTAATTATTTTATAGCAAATTAAATTAAATGAGCTTTTACTATGGCATTATTTATTACAATTTATATCATATATCTTATATAAAAAATTATGAAATATAATATTTAAATATATTTAGTGACCCACCGGTTCAACCACTCACCCACCGGTTGAACCAGTAACCCGTTGACCCACCCCCTTCGCCGGGTTCCTTCCCGGGTTGGGTTTAATAACTATGCTGGGGAATGTTTGGAACTAAGTAGAATTGGGAATGAAATAAAACTAAGGTATGATACTATATTTAATCCAAATGTTATTTTGGTATGATTAATCAATTGTACTTATTAAGAGAGTTAAAATTATATGCCATATTTGGAACTACATAAAATTTAGGGAATTATGCACAACAAAGCAATCCATGACATTATTAATCGAAACAGAAGACATGAAACAATTTTTTTAAAAAAATAATTCAAAATTCTAAGCAAAAAGGATAGAGACTTGGAAGCTTAATACGAGGATTAGGATGAAAAGTGCTTACACACACACATATACATATATATATATATATATATATATATGTACCTATTATGTATTATCAGCTTCTTTTAAACAAATCTCCGATGTCAATCCAAAATAATTTATTTGAATTTCTACTCCAGATCTTTTATCTCAATTTAAGGTCAAAGAGCAACCATTTCAACAAGTGTTTGATGCAAAATTCATAAATTTGCTACTGATAGTCCGTTGTTGCTAAAACAAGAGTTTGTTATTATGTTATTTAGATTATCTTTCTTTAAAAAGACCCAAATATGTTAAATTTTTGAAAAAGTAAAATTAATTAGATAAATTATATAAATACAAGAGAGGGTAATAATTGTAGCTAGGGAAAGTGTATAACTATAAGGAAGTGTAATAACTATTAGTATATTGGTTTATATAGTAGGTTTTAGGTATCTAATGAGTGCCATTAGGTACCCATTTAAAAAATCCCATTATATTGTAGCTTGTTAATTTATTACCGTTATATTTATCTAGTGATTTAGGTGAACTGTAATATTCATTTGTTTCGTACTATGACGTCTTTCTCTCTTAATAATGGTTGGTGAATGTGGTAATTGTATGAAAGTCAAGGATAAGAAAATAGTCATGACTTTGCTATAAGCGCCTACTTGATTTGTTAAATTTCGAAGAACAAATTTGGGTCGATAGCAAAAAATTAAGGATTAAATTGAAGAAATAGAAAATTCCGTAAAACAATATAAAAGTAATGTTAGGGTGCAAAATTATGTTCCTACTTCCTACCGCCTAAAGTGAATCTCTGATACGTACCCCAAAAAATGGGGAATCCATTAGTTTGCATATCATGAACTTTAGAAAAGAAGTAGACATCTGAATAGTTTATATGAAGGGGAAAAAAATCACGTGGAGTCCATCTTGAGGTAAACAAAAGGGAAAATAATGCTAACTAACCTCCCTTCTAGTTTTGAGAAACACTAACAACAGTGACGTCCCTTCATGTGTTCTCTATCCATCATCATCAACATCAAGTGCATGTAAACAAATTTACTCTAGACTTTATTTTTTTCTTTATTACTTTTCTTTTTTTTATTCCTTAGTCTCTCTATATTTTTTTTTTTCTTTTTGGCCTTAGGTCATCTTTCCTATTTTCTGGTTTCCCAGAACATCCGTGCCTCTTATGCTCTTGTAATGCATTAGAGAATCTGACTGAAATCAGATGATTGTTGTTTCGAAAAAGCATGCCCAAACATGAGACAGAGTAGACCAAAATAGTTCTCAAGGCCGAAATACAATTCAAAAGACAAATGAAATAGTACAAAAGTTTCCTCTTTCTAATTAGAGTAATTGTTTTCTTCAGATCGTAGTAAACTTAAAACCATTTTTCTACAACAAATATTATTAGAAGGAGGTGGCCCTGGGTAAGTTTGACATAGTACTTGTTCATCCATAAATCTACATGTACATGCCTAAGCTTAGAATTATGGGTAATTTAATACAAAATGCAACGGGTGATCCAATAAATGTTTATAGATAAAATGTTAGCGTCGGTTGTTTTGCTATCACTGCAACAAGTACTTCGGAAAACATATGGAGATATTGTGAGACGTTGTTAACTCCGGTGGATAAGTTTACACCAGGGAAGGTTTGTAATTTTGTTTGACTACGGGTGGTGGAGGTCTTTTGTTAGTCTTAAATCTTGAAGCGAGATCTTCATTTTTTAGAAAAAAGATTTAGAGGGGAGGTTGTTGTATTTTCCCCATACAAAATTTAATGAGGTAGTGTTAACATGGAAGGACATCACCCTTGTCCAATATACAATATGAAAATTGAAGAAACAATTTATAGTAATCTTAGTTTTGGGGAATATGAAATAATTTATTTTAATTACCTTTACTTTATAGGAATTTAACATTACTAAGATGGACTTAAATATTACCCTGTTTGATAATCCAATTCAGTACTTAAATTAATAGTTTTATATCTTAACATCTTCAATACATTTGTTAACCAAAAATAAAACATTTGAATTGATTGAGTAACACTAAATCTATTAGGCAAAACTTGCTATAAACTATTTACTTATCATTTAATGTGATACATATTCAAATGTATTAAATTTAGTAATTTAATATATTCAGATTTCAGATATCAAATTTCAGATTTCAGTTTTCAAAAGTTTTATCAAATGCACCCTAAGTAAAAAGTCAACCTTGAACAGAATGAAGTTTTTAAAGAATATTTGGGGAGGGGTAATAAATAAGCAAATTTTCAAATATGAAACAAATTAATTAAGGATAATTTTCAGAGCCTCCCTTGAGGTTTCTAACTATTTTACTTAGCATCCTTAAACTTTGAAAAATATCACTTGTCTCCCTTAACTTAAGCTTTTTGTGTAATTAAAACCCATTTAAATATATAATATTAAAAAATCATTTTAGGAGAGTAAATATAATCTATTACAAATTTGCCTTTTTGTTGTCTTACTTTTTATTACAAAAACATGTGTATATTAATAATGAATAAAACAAAAATAAAAAGCATGAAGGTTTACTCTGATTGAACAAAATATAGTGTGTTTTTAAATATCAACAATTAATATTTGAAGTTTTTACAAGTTACAAAAATAATATTTTCTATACTAAAAAGTGTTTTTAGTTAGTTTAAGAAGGTTTATAAATCATATTTTTTTTCGAATTTTCTAATATTTTTTGTCCAAATTGATAGCTTGAAAACAAAAAAAAAAATACAACATGCTAAAGATAATATATAAGAGTATTCTAAATCATTCGTAATTTTAGGTAATTAACATTTTTTGTCTAAACCAATGATACAAAACTATTAAAGAGTTTTTCATTAAAGAATTACATCAATCAATTGCAAAAATTAAGAGATAAATTTGATGTGTTATGACGATTCATAAATCACAAGAAAAGGGCAAATTTGGAATGAAATTATACTCTCTCTCCCATAATAAATTTTTCAATATTATATTTTGAAATGGGTTTTAATGTTACAAAAAGTTTAAAATATGAGAGATAAGTGAGATTTTTCAAAGTTTTATGCCATCAAGTGAAACGAAACCTAAGGGGAGGTTTCTGAAAAGTTCTACCTTAAAAAAAATTAAAGAAACATTTTCATTGTAGGATAAGTAATTTTGCCCCCTTTCGTGTTTGAAAAGGTGCAACAGATCAGGAAGGAAAGGGTTACCTTGTTGTCTGATCTCGGAGACTGGCTTCCCTTTGTTGGATCATGAGCATGACTTGCAGGAACACTTGGATGGTTTCCTGTTGTTGGATCATGAAGGTATACTTCCTTCCCCTTAACATGACTTGCACTTGGATTCGGAAGGTATACTTCCTTCCCCTTTAGTTGAACGAGATTCCCTTGGTCCACTGATTGGGACGGCCCATGAAGAATTAACTTAAACTGATTATTTTTGTTCTTAAATTCAAGCACCTCTGTTTCTATTTGACCAACAATGCCTTCACTACTTCCATTTACTAAGACAATAGTCAACTCCTCGAGCTTGTTAAGCTGGTCAGCTGTTCCGGGGGAAATATCAGCCATGTCCATTCTGGCTCCGCCGGATTGGGATTGCACGCTTCAAGGACAAATGAAAACCTCAAGCGCCGAAGGCCAAACAAACTGCGGATCTCTTCCGGCAAACAGTGGATTGAGGTGCCTCGAATATCAAGAACTTCGAGCTTCTTGAGTTTCACTATTTCGGGTGGGAGCACAGTTAAGTCACAGCAATTGTTGAGGTATAAACTCCGGAGTGATGTCAAGTAGGAGATAGAGGGAGGCAACAATTTTATTCCTGTGCTGTGCAGGTCCAAAACTCGAAGGTTCTGCATCCTTCTGAAGAAAGGTTCCTCAATGATTCTCAAGTTGGGTTAAGTTGCAGAAATAGTGTTGACATGCCCTCACATCTCGGGCTCACAGGCAATTCCTCTAATTGGTTTCGTATCAAAGACACCCTTCTGGCCATCTCCCATTCTTCGTCTTTTAGGTGTCCGTCTATCTCTGGATCCGACCTGACAAAGGATGTTGCATTTTTCTCCCCAGGGAAAGGTGTTTCAAGTGCAAGTCTCCTAGAGATTATTGGCATCTTGACATGGTGGTCAAAACACTTCTCTAAGAGATTAAGCTCTATCAGCTGTTTGAGGACACATGCTCCTTCTATTTGTGCGTGAGAGAATGTAGGAATAGGACACCATAGAAACTCTTCAGCTTTCCAATATTCGACCAAAATATCTATGGGAATTGTGAACTCTTTCGGAAACAATGCTGCATAAAGTATGCACTTTCGATCATTCTCTTTCAATTTACTATAAGCTGTATCAAAAGCCAATTTTGCTCCTGCCAAGCCTGCCAATTCCAGAAGATTATTGTCCCAAATATCTGCTTTCAATCTTTGAATCATACCTTCCCAGTATTGTACTCGTTTATTAATTTTCAGCTGCCCAGCTACAGATGTGATCACCGCTGGAAGCCCACCAAGCTCCTTAACAATCAAGTCAGCTAGAACTGTGTTTTGTTCACAAAGTGTTTCATCATCAATGATCTTATCAAACAATTTCCTCGAATCTTGGGGTGGTAACCTCTCTAATTTGATTGCTTTGTCGAATGGAAAATTCCTCAGGAGATATGGATCTTTAGCTTCAATGATGACTTTCCCATGCTCGTGTTCTTCAAAGATTCCAATGTCTTCAAGCTCAATTGATGAAGAGAACCCGTCAAGATGCAGCAAATATGATTTCTCACGTAGTGCTCTAGATATTACCACTTTTTTTCCACTTGGACCACTCTGCTCATTTAAGTCCAGATGCTGAAGAATTTTCTCTTCTATGGCAGTGATGATGTCCCTGGCTTGGACAGATGAATCGGAAAGGAGACCCAAATGACGTAGTCCAATTCCATGGCAGGAGCGCATCGAACCAAACGGTTATTCAAGTTTCTCAAAATATTTGTTTTCCCAACTTGTGGTTCTCCATAGATGGCGATCCTCTTGCAGCCTGCCTCATTTAAACAGCACACCAGGCTATCAAGGACGGCTTGATGTGAAGGCACATGAGTTAGTTCTTTAGCACTCTGTGTTACAACAATTTCTGGATTTATTGGACTGGTTACATGCTCAAGTGTAATCTTATTTTCCAGATTGGTGACTTCAGTCGTTATCTTGAGAACGTCTTTATCCAGCCTTGCAAGTTTGTAGAATGTTGGGGTACAAAATTTGTTCTTCCAACCTTTGGAAGCGGCTGACAATTCATCGACCGGGGTTTGGTTTCCACCTGATTCAAGTCCAACTAGCTTTTTGTACCGGTTGACAATGTTCTCTTGGTAAGATTTCAATATCCACTCTAATTCATTACGACAAGCTAGATGACTATCATTTTTCTGTCTGATCACTGATTGACGATTTATATAGTGCACGGAGACTATCCACTTCATCTGTTAGTGTTTCAAAATTGTGGGGTTGTTATGATATTGAACCAATTAGCAGAAATGGTGACAGATTAGTTGCAGCAGAAGTGAATTAACTCCTGACGAATTTGAATGGAACAGGAAATGGAGATGATTATTGGAGCTTCAACTTCTCATTAACAATAGGTAGGTCAAATACAGAAACAGAATCAACGGATTTAGGATTGAAAAGGAAAGATTGAAGGAAATAAGAAAGAAAAGAGTAGGGAGTTGGCAGAGCCAATTCCTCTTTACAATCAATGGAAAAATATGACGAAAAACTTTCCTACCTCTAGGATTCTTTCAGCCTTTATGGCCATTCCAGACTAACTAACTTCTAAACGAGCCAATAAGGTACGGCCACGTGGAATTCTAGAATCATCAGCTCCACTTGCTCATAACAGAAGCATAATTCTGTTGTGCCAGGTAGAAGGCGTGGTTTTTCAAGTCACGCCTTCTCCTTACTTAAGTTGGTCGGCCGCGCCTTCAATGCAATCTGGAACACGCCTTCTTCCTTCTTCAAGCTGGAGCACGCCTTCCTTGTAATCTGGAACACGCCTCCTGTTTATTCTTCATACTCCATGACAGAGCCTCCCCCTTAAACAATCCTTGTCCTCAAGGATGTCGAACAAAGTTCCAAGCTTCCAAACAAAGTCTTCGGATTGATATTTGGCAATTCGCAGCAAGCAAGTAGTATAAGAAAATGGCAAAGCTTGTTGATTCTTCTGAGTTTGATAAGTTTGGTGGTCAGCCAGGCCTTGTGGCTCCAAAATGCCAATCCCAGGAGCATCCTCCTTCAAAAGACTAATATGTAGCATCACTAAGCGACTGCATCTTCTTGACTAGTTCCCTCATTTCCCATCTCAGGCAAAGTTTCAAGGTCAGTGCGAGCCTCTTTCTCTTCTTGGGGAATTGTAGAACTTGATGAGTCAACCATGCTATTCTGCTCAGCTTCAGCATTCTCATTTGAGTTTGAAGATGCCTCCTCTTTAGTAGCACTCGAGGAACCAGAAGAATCTACTGATCTATTTTCACTGGAATCAGTATCGTCATTGTCATTTGAAGGGTTAATCTTTTCTTCCGATCCTGTTTCAGAATGAGCATCAGACTTCTGGATCTCAACCTTTTCATTAACCTGATTGGCTGATGAATTTTCTGAACTTTTCTCTGTACCCCCAACAGTATCGCTACCAGCATTTTGTCTATTGCCCACATCATTTGAACCTTCTCCATATGCTGAGCCCTCCTTCATGTTTGAACCTGTATCGGATTTGTCATTGTTTGTTGCAGCATCCTTGTTCTCGGTTTGCTCCTCTTGAGTAGACTGCGCACCATCTCCCCCAGGAAGGACATCACCAACTGCATTTCTCTGGTTTTGATCAGCATCAGCCTTAGAATTGTCGCTAATGCTTTGCTGTTGATTAGCTTCCTTTGTTCCTTCTGTGGGATTGGAGTTATCCCATGAACCTTGCTGTGTGGTTTCATTGGCATTGCCTTGCTTTTCATTAGCTTCATGTGTTCCTTCTGTAGGATTGGAAGATTCCCCTGATTCCTGCTGTGTGGTCTCATTGCCGTTGCCTTGTTCTTGATTAGCTTCCCTCCTTCCTTCTGCAGGATTGGAATCGTGACCTGATCCCTGCTGTGTGTTTTCACTGTCATTGCCTTCATCAGTCGCAACAGTTGATGGACTATTCTGTTCATTTGACTCACCTTCTTTTGCATTTGAACCTGATTCATTATCGTGTACCTTATTTGCCTCTGTCACATATTCACTGTTGCCTTCAGACTTGTCCTGGACCTTCTCAGTCGACTGTTCTTCCCCATTTACGTTTTCCTTATTTACTTTCTCAGTGTCTTTCATACTTTGAGCATCCTGAACCTCTTCACTCTGGGCATTCCCACCATTGGTGTTTTCCCGTGCAGCAGCTTCGTTTGTCTGCTCATTTGCTTGATGAACCTTCTCATCTGGTAATTCCTCAGATTTACCTTCTTTTCGTTCCTTCACTTCATGGTCTTCCTGTTTCTCTCTACCTTGATCTTCATTGCCTAATTGTTTCTTCTCTTCCTTTTCTGTTGCCTTGCTCTCATCGTTAACCTGCTCCTTCACTTCCTGCTCTTCACCTCCATCCAGGTCATTCTTATTTTCCCTGGTCTCTTCATTTTCCCCATTCTCTTCTTTTGCATCCTTTTCTCATTACCTTTCTGCTCAGCTCCCTTTTCTTGTGTGTCTTCATTAGCATTCTCATTGTTCTCCTCCTTCGTTTCATTCTCCTTTTCTGCGCCACCATTTTCTTTATTTTCTCCAGTCTCCTCACCACTTTGCTCTTCATCATGCTTTCCCCGGTCGTCTTCTCTAGTTTCCTCCTCCTCACACCATTATTTTTATTTCCATCGTTCTCTTTCTCTTGATTTTGCATCTCATTTCCCCCTTCACCCTCTGCATCTTTGTTCATTGCTATTTTAGTACTGCCCCCAGGATCAAATATCAAGTCATCAAGTGGTCTATTTTGTTGCGAAGGAACAATATTGACAGCACCATCCTTGCAGCTGACCGAAGACCAATTTCTGGGACAATGGAGCGGTGAAGCAGAGTTAAATATTTCCTTGTCTATAGAGCCTTGTTGCCAAGCTAGCTCCCCTATAAGCAATACATAGCTAAGCCCTTGAGAGATAACACAATCGTTGTGAGTCAATCTATCAAACACTTGGTTTATAGCTTTTTCTTCTTGATAGTCCCTTGCTGATGTTTTATGTTGGTTCTCCTCTAAAAAGTCCATTGGAGTCCTTTGGCACAATTCATCAAACATGTGGCTGACTACACTTTCATCCTTCAAGTTAGTGATTATATCATTGTGTTCAGCCTCTATAACCTTATTTTCTCTCATAAGCTGCTCTCCTTTTGGTAAATCAAGAGCAGAATCATGCTTCTCCATCACGGCTTCCTCGATTTTTGCTCGGACATATGCTTCATACAAGATCTTGGGTGGATTCCTAAATCCCTTTAGCTTCATCCGGATATTCCAATGAAGCCCAAAGTTAAAACCGTCAATAAAGTATTCTTCACTGAGTTCTGGTTTCAAAGACAACATCTCGTTCCTCCACTCTTCAAATTCCTCATAGTACTCTACTACGTTAGTTGTTTGTTTAGGCTTCTTATGCTCCACCAGGAAGTAATTCAGCATTTTAGAGATTTCTTCAAGGGTCTCCATATATATATGTATATATATATTTTGGTTGGTCGGAAAAGAGATGAAGATGGATAGGGGAGAAGGTGAATCAGAAGTGAAGGAAAAAATTAGGAGGAAAGATTTCTAATCAAGCAGCCAAACCCAGACGGATCGTAGCTGCTCTGATACCACTGTTATGATATTGAACCAATTAGCAGCAATGGTGACAGATTAGTTGCAGCAGAAGTGAATTAACTCCTGACGAATTTGAATGGAACAGGAAATGGAGATGATTATTGGAGCTTCAACTTCTCATTAACAATAGGTAGGTCAAATACAGAAACAGAATCAACGGATTTAGGATTGAAAAGGAAAGATTGAAGGAAATAAGAAAGAAAAGAGGAGGGAGTTGGCAGAGCCAATTCCTCTTTACAATCAATGGAAAAATATGACGAAAAACTTTCCTACCTCTAGGATTCTTTCAGCCTTTATGGCCATTCCAGACTAACTAACTTCTAAACGAGCCAATAAGGTACGGCCACGTGGAATTCTAGAATCATCAGCTCCACTTGCTCATAACAGAAGCATAATTCTGTTGTGCCAGGTAGAAGGCGTGGTTTTTCAAGTCACGCCTTCTCCTTACTTAAGTTGGTCGGCCGCGCCTTCAATGCAATCTGGAACACGCCTTCTTCCTTCTTCAAGCTGGAGCACGCCTTCCTTGTAATCTGGAACACGCCTCCTGTTTATTCTTCATACTCCATGACAGGGGTAAATCTATGACATGCCTTCTCCTGTGATTTTTGTGTGGAAAGACGTCTTTAGAAGTCCCGTATGCAGCTGAAACGGACGGCCCAACCGGCCGAGGAATTGACATCCTGCAAACTACAAACTCCGTCACTGACTAAAAATTTTCATCATATAATCTATTCAATGGTTCCGAACACCGCCCCAAGCACGAGTATGTTGCTCTTATACATGTCGAACATATTTTGGTGTTGCAGATTGTTTCGCTAGGTAATTATTTAAGTTGTTATTCCTAATTAAAGTTACATTTCTTATCTAATTAATTTTACTGGACAATACAGAATTGAAGTATCAACAAATCTATTGTTGTGTGGAAATTTGAAAATTTACCTATACACTGAATAATCTGGGGGGAGGGAATTCAGATGACAATCAGAGTCTTATTATTTTAAATAAGTTATGTATCACAGAATATAAGAGGACAGGATATGTTTTTCTATCCTTTAAATAAGTTTAGAATAGGATGTTTTTCATCAATGAGTTTTTAAATCTAGCAACTCAAATGTGAATTTTAGATAAGTTAGAATGTATTGAATCATTGAACTTTATAATCAAGTGACAATTTAATCCATTAACTTTTTTCAATTAGTTTACATGACCTTATCTAGAAAATCTACTTCCACATATATAGAATTTACACACATACATATAAGATTGCACATTGATTTTGCCAACAAATATATTTTTACAAGCACAAACACATACACTTACTTTTGCCCTGGCATTCATGTCACTTTTACCCTTTTCTAGTTTAGAAGATAAATAATTTATAGTCATTCTTTTATCTTAAGCTCCTGAATTAGTTACTTGCACATTACCTTCTTGAATCCACTTTAGTTGCACTTAGCCCCTACCTAATGTAATAGGCATTTTAATCGGGTAAAAGTTTCTTTGAATACATTTAAAGAACAAGAATGATGTCGACATTACTCTCTTATTTCATTTCTAATGTTGTCATGTACTCCTCTACATTTTTTTTTTGTTCGAGTCGATTAGAATATTGCAAATATCATTCTATTTTCTTTAATCAAACTATACGTCAACAATGTTGGTTTCTAGAACTAAGTACCAACGAAAGGAAAGGAACATCCTGAAAGCCCAATTTAGTTAATAGAGATATTAGATAGGTGATCATAAAATCCCTAATTTGAATCAAAACTCCTCTTCTTTTCTTTTTTCCTTTTGTAGACTTGAAGTTGGAGGAACAGATCAAGAAGTAGGATGGGAAATTTCAAGAATCCTTGGGGAATCTGCAACAGCTGTGAAGTGGATTCTTAGATACTTGCGAGATACTTCAAATGCATGTTTGGAGTTTGGAAGAAATAATAACACTTTGGTTGGTTTTGTAGACTTAGACTACGTTGGAGATCTTGACAGGAGAAGATCACTTTCAGGCTATGTATTTTGCATTAGCGGTTGTGCTGTTAGTTGAAAAGCTACTCTACAACCTGTCGTAGCTTTGTCTACTACAGAAGCAGAATATATGATTGTGACCGAGGCAATCAAAGAAGCCTTGTGGTTGAAGAGTTTATTTAGCGGGCTAAGTCTACATCAAGGTGTTACTGATATTCACTGTGATAGTCAAAGTGTCATACACTTGACTAAAGATTAGATGTATCATGAGAGGACGAAACACATTGATGTGAAGTATCACTTCATTCGGGATATCATTGCTGAGGGAAAAGTCCTTATTCAGAAAATCAATACTAAGGACAATCCAGCCGATATGTTTACAAAACATCTTCCACTTTACAAATTCAAATAGTGTTTGGACTTGATTGGTATTCGTCGTTGGTGACTTAGACCCGTTGGGACTTATGTGGAGAAGGTGGAGCACTTTTTACTATTGTGGATAGTGAGACTCAAATTATGCCAAGGTGGAGATTTGTTGAGCTGCCGCATATTTTGACATTCTGGCAAAATTTCCTCGTCCCACATCGCCTGAAGTAGAAGGAAAGCTTCCCAAATACAACTATAAATAGGGGGCTCATATGAAGGAATCGATTGCGCCACTCAAGAGAGTTATATGGGTTATTAGTTTCTTGAGTCATCTAGCCCATTTAATCAAATATTTTAGGCTCTCTTGTTTTGAGTTTAGGAATATTTCCTAAACCTTTTGGCCTAGGAACTACTTTTCTACGGCTTTTGCATTTCTTTTTCATAGTAGAAATATTGCTCCTCCTCCGCCCATGAATGTAGGTCAATTTGACCGAACCACGTAAATCTTCTGTGTCTTTTATTTGCTTTGTTATTTGTTTTTATTGGGTTGCCACAACCTTTTTATGGTCGGTTTTACCGCCTAATTATTATATGGCTGGTGTCTACTGCCTATCTATTATATGGTCGGTTATACTGCCTATTTTGTGCTAACTTTAGTTTGTTTATTCCTGGGCCAGTCCTAACAATACATGACACCCTCAACGATTGATTTCCAGCTCCTTGCTCCTATTCGACTTATCTTCCAAGTCTCCAATACTCGGTAAACTTTTGCTTTGACTATTGTCCAGTTTTCAGCGTCTAAGTACGGTTTCATTTCTTATCAAACAACTGATGATGAAGCTCTCATGGTATACTACAAAACTTTTCTACTTCAGAGTCGGTGATTATATGATACCATAAAGTACAATTTCACCTCTGCTCTGTAATCTGGTTAAGGTAAATCAAGGAACAAAAGAAGTGAAGAACTGCTAGAAGCCATCATCATCAAGTCTTGACATACTTATTCTTCGTCAGGATTGTTGTAATCGTTGATATCTAAGAAACAAAAAGAAATCAATCCCACAACAAAAGAAAAGCAACCTCTATATACCTTCACACCATATATTTTGATCTTTCCGCTCCTTTCCCACTTTACAATATCCCACGTCCTAGTTTGACTAGTCCTTCAACACTTTTGCTTACCAAACAAATTTTCGACCAAAAAACAATTGATTTGATGGAGAAGCTTTTGTTTACCATTGAAGAAAGAGATTGCAAATTCCACTTAATAGAAACGATTAGCACACCTGACCAAAATCACTCCTTATCCATCGTGTTCAGAACACTAACAAAAAGGAAATTGCGACAATTGCTGTTCCACTTTACCTCATCCTTAATTTCTTGATTTGAAGGCTTTGAGGTTACCAATTTCCACCATAAGAAAGTAAGTATATGCACATGAACTGGACTGAGTACAGTCAGCGGTTCAACTGCAAATAGCAACGCGCTGCCCAGATCGGGCCGCTAGTAACAGGACTCAATATAAACTGCTACTTTCAAATTTTAGAATTTGCTTTTTATTTTGAAAGATAAACTGCTACTGATTAAGTCGACGCTACGATTAGATTTGTGACTACAATTAGAGTCCCGAATTTCTCATAATTGCCTAACCAGCAATCTGAGGTAGACCAAGAAGACAGGCAGTTGACTCCACAGCTGAAGATAATTAGAAGCACCCATCAGAAGTTCAAACTACAATATATGAGATCTTTTAAAGTATACTCTATGCTATTGAAGAATTAAGCACCAGCAGTATTTGGAAAGACAGAAGGAAAAAAATATTAAGCTGAATCTCAAAAAGCATGCACACCCACCTGAACTTGAAGCAGATAGCCGGACTATTGTGCTGAACCAATATTGCCCAGCAGATTGCTCACCCAGGTACTCAAGGATCCTATTCCAAAGTCCTTTGCAGAAAACAGCTAAGAGGCTAAGAGACTTCTAGTGAAATGATTTGGGTCTCGGAGTCAGCACCCTATTAGTCTAGAGAGATTAAGGCCCATCATCGGCAATTTTGATTAAAAAATATATTATTAACATATTTTTCAACCATCTTTTTATATCACATCAATTAAAAAGTGCTACGATATTTTTTTTAAAAAAAATTATCTCAAATAATCTATTATCCAAATACAATATTTTTCATTCTATTGGTGGACATATCATCTGCCACAAGTGTTTTGCTTTTCCCCTCAAGTGAGGATCACTTGTATCCAAATCAATAAGTTGCTACTCCCAAAAGGTTTCAATGTAGTTCAAACAATAGATCGTGGGGATTTGTAGCACTTTGCTCTTTCTTCGTAGGAGTAAAGTGTATATATCTAAAGTATAAGAGGTCAAATGTGGCTATCAACAAATGACAAGGTATATAGTATAATCAACCCCTTTTCTCTTTAATTGGTCTGGTGTTGTTGTCATTTGCTTTTCGTGGATAAGCTTCATATTCAATTTTGCCTGCATGACCATATTTTCTCCTTTCCAAGAAATGCAACTTGCTTTACTGATGCTTTTTATTTTAAATTTCCCCGATCGCCATTGACTTCAAGTCTTTTTGTATCTATCCATTAGATTTTGTTGTTTTCTCTGACCTACTGTATGTGCGATTAATAGCTTTTTATTTTATTATGGAAATTGATTTTACGTTGAAATGGACATCAATTTGATGTTGATGATTCAAGAGATGAAATTGGTTCAGATTTTCAAAAAAAAAAAAAAAAAAACTCAAAATTTCATTTTTGCCAATTGTATTGTATTGTATTTTACTATACTTCGATCCATTCTCACCTCTAGCCTTACGTAATTGGTTTGGTTTCTGTGATTTCTTTTGTTTAGCTAGACAAAACATGATTCTGTTTTTTATGGTTCATCAATAGTTGTTATGACCTCCAAACACTTCATGAAGATGACTCTCTTTCTGTGCATGGACTAAATCAAAGATTAGTTTTCTTCCAGCTTGTTGTTAGCGAATGATTGAACTAAATAATTTTTCATTATGTTGAGTCTACAGATGATGGATGGCCTACCATTGGCAACTTGGAAATAAGATAATCGTTAATTCTGTTTTCAAAGTAACCTTTTGTTTTGCAAATTATGTTTTTTGTTTTGATAGTTTATCAACGGTTATTGGCCTCTATACATTTCATTAAGGTGGCATCTCTTTCTTTGCATAGACTAATTTATAATTAATTACTGTTGTTCCAATTAATTATAAGTCAATAATTGAACTAAGGAATTATTTAGCACGTCAAGTCTAATACATGAGGGCCCAACTTGGCGACTTGAAAACAAACTGAGAGTAATTAACTGCTGTTTTCAAAATAATGTTTGTCAACCATAAGAAAAGTTCAAATTGCAACTTTGCACCCTAGTCCCTAACATTAACAAGAGGAGGGGGTCAAATAGTATATAAAATATTCTCTTCCTTCTCTTTAGGTTTCCTCCTCTACCCTTCCTCTTCCATAGAAAGGAGATCTTGGCCTTAAGCCAAGGTCTCCCTTCCTCTTCCTTTGTCCTTTGCTCTTCCTTCCATTCAATAATATCTCTCATAGGTTATCCTAGTGAGAGTGTTCTTCTCTCCTAGGGTGTCCTATTAAGAGTTTTAGTCTCTCCTAAACTATCTTATTGAAAGTTTTATTTAGTTTTGTTCTTTACTTTTTCAGATCTTGGAGTTTTTTTTTTAGATCTATATGTTAGATCTACAATTTCTTCAGTCTTCTCATCAGATCTCACTTTCAGTTTTGAGTTTGAACCAGTTGGATAGCAGATCTGAGGAAATATTTCAGATTTGGATCAATCTCGGCAGATCTCACCATCTTTATTGGACCTTACAACTGTTGATCAGAAGATCTGACGATTACAGTATACACAAAGAGAGCTGCAGCGGCTTATTCTATGATGAAATGTTTTTCAAATTTATGGTACTTTTTAAGTCTGTCCTTAATTTCTCAAATCTTATGTATTTGTTAAATTGCAGATCTATAATTTTAGTGCATGTTTATCTGCCATTAGGGCAGCAATGTATCTCAATTGTGCTGGACGATTTTCAGTAATCCTTTAATGAAATATGTTTTATTATAAAAAAAAACAAGAGGAAGGAGGGAAAGAAAGAAGAAAAAAGGGGAGGGTGTGGCTACGGTGGTGGAGATGGCACCAGAAGGTGCATGGTTGGAGCAGTGATGGTGACAAGGAGGAAGAAGAAGAGAGGAAAGAGGGGGAAAAAAAAAAGAAAGAGAAGAAAAATACAAAATTTTTTATTTTTTTCAAAAATTTTTCTACAAATTCTACAATAAATTATAGTAACTTTCTATACAATTGCCCAAAAAAATACATCTTCCATCCAAATAGATCATGTAACTTATTGTCAAATGCTTGTATATCTTTGTAACAGAGATATAATATTCAACTACTATTCATGTGAGTCCATAAATGCCTTTCTAATAGAGATATTATATTCAATTATTATTTATATGAGTCTGGCAAAAAAAAAAAACTGATGGATTGAGTGATTCGAAAGAGAAGAAAGGTAAGTGAGAGGTCTTCCGCTTACACTAAGGGAAAAAAAAAAGTGATGTGGACTTCAAGTCCAACTCCATTGCTACCTCTATTACTAATTCGAATCCAATAGATACTCTTCTTTTAATCATTTATAGGTAAATTTAGTTCTTAAAAGTATCTAAACAGATAAAACTAAAATATTTAAAAGAAACTTTACGATCACTGCTAGAGCTTCGTGTCCGGAGCCTCAATCTCTTTCCTTCACCCACCCAACCACCACCACACACACCCCCCGCGCGGCCCCCACGGGGGGCTCTTGTTTCATTTGGTTATCTCTCCAAACTTCCCAATTATACTCTCCTCTGTTTCTTTTTTTTTTTTTTGGGGTGAAAAGTCCCTCTACATCACACGTTTGCTTTCTTTCTTGGATGATGAAGATGATACTAAATATTGGGGTGATGTTGGTTTCGGATCAATTCATAGCAACTATTTTGGTTTGAAGTTTTCTTTTTTTTTTCTTATTTTCTTGGATGATGAAGTTTCTTTTCGTGAATAACAATTTGTTTGCTTTTGAAGTTTTCTTTCCTGGCTTTTGTGTTTTGAAAATATCATAGTATTTTTTCCATTTTAAGAAAAAAAATTTTTTTTTTGTTCTTCATGTTATGCAAAGATTTCTCTTGATACTTTGGGTTTTCTTCCTTTAAGAGGGCACTTAAAAGTTTACATTTGCTATATGTGACTCTCATTTGATAAGGATGGTGAGGGATCTAGGGGACGGTTACAGCCCATAGAATGAACGGGATAATCTTGATAGTTTTTAAAAATAAAATATTAAAAACACCGAATTAGTGAGTTGGTCGGTTGAACCAGGAAAAATCATAACCTATAAGTCAACCGAGTCACTTACCCGTCCATAATTAAAAACATTGACTATAACTAATACAAGAAAATTAAGAGTTGGTTTGTAAGAGAAATTGATATTCATCTTATAATCACTTAAAGTTAGACTAATTGTTCAAGGACATAAGAAAACTAAGCATTTGATTTATTGTAGGACACTTTTATAAAGAGAAATTAAAGAGACGCTAAAACAACCAATAATAATCATGCCGGGGGCAAAGTGATATATTTTTGAAAGGATGGAAAGCAAAGTAATTAATAAATTTCCGACCATGAGGTCCGTGACTACATGCTTCCTTTCTAAGCTATATGTGATTGGTCGCAGTTACGTAAGCTCGCTCTTGATTGGTCATGGTCTCATTTTTGTTGCTTACCCTTCTCCTACACTCCTTATAGCTTGGGAGTTGAGGCTGGCAGTATACAATATTTGCGGAAAACCAATTAGAAAAAAGTAAATTTTCTTGAAAGTCTTAATGGTTGGTATTGAGTTGCAGGAATTAACATACAAAATGATCAAACTTGCCAAGGAGTCCCTAGTCCCCTTGTCCAGTTCAAATTGTATGGGAAAAATTTTTGGAACACTGATAATTTGATTCATGCCTTATTGCTGTCATGATTTATACTTGTATTGCATATGAGTTTTTTTTTTCTTTTATAACGACCATTTTTTGAGTGTCATGTTTATGATCACTAAATTTAACTTGATGATCACTTTATATGTTAACTAGTAATAGGTCACGTGTTTTTCACGTGATTATAATATCCTAAAATATAATATTTCTTATACATCAAAATTTATTTTTAAAAATTTTGAACAAATTTAATATTTGCATATTTTCTATTTTCCTTTTTATTTTTATTTTTAGTTTTTTTAATAAACGGGAGGTCTTGAACCAAGGGCCTCTTACGAATAATAACTTCCATCTTACCACTCAGCTCAACATTCTCCCTATTTTCTTTTTTTTTTATGTAATTTTTCATCTTCTTTAATTAATTGTTCTTAAAACCATTATTTTAAAAGAAAAAAAAGGTTCACAAAATGTTGTATTTATAAATTCATATAAAATATCCAAAGAATTTTAAACAAATGAGGATACATTCAGTCTCTTTCAATTTATACTAATGGTTTTAAGGAAAATTAATCAAAGAAAATGAAAATTTAACATTTAAAACAATAAAGATTTGACCAAATATGAAATGATTTGACAAAAAGTATCAATATTTGGAATGGTATGTGCAATCGATACTTCTAATTACTTCTTTTATTATTTTTTGTTTTTTCCAAAACAAACAAATTATGATAATACCACTAAAATTTTTTTATTTTTAATTAGATATACGAACAATTTAAAAAAAAAATTTGGAGTTAGATGACCTAAATTTGCACACTAAGCAAAAGTTAATTGTTTGCTAATCATTGGAGTTGGCCCAATGATCAAAAGAGACCTCTTAGAGTTCTTTGCAATTTTAAGTTTAGGATTCAAATCCTATACTAAACGTTTAGGGATGTAAAGGGTGTGCGAAGGGGTGGAAGGGTAAAAATAAAATAAAATAAAAAATAATTGTTTGCATAAATTTTTGTTGCATGCTGTACCATTATTATTTTTCATGTTACATAAGCTGAATTTGTCAATGGTTGATGAAATTCCTTAATGTGAAGCTATATGCACGTTTTTTGAATTTGAAGTTAAACTCTTTGTATTATTTTGTATGCTATTTTTGTTAATAATGGAGTATGAATGATCCACTACATATAAATTTTTTCTGTCTAACTATTCTTTTTTTTTTTTTGAGAATTAAAATTTCATTGGTAGAAAATAATTGAGTTTTTCTTTTTTTTCTTTTTTCTTTTATTTTTAAATTTTTAAACAAAATCTGACATAAAGCACAAATGATAAAGATTCTATCATCCTAAAAGCACCTTGTTTTGGTATCAATACTAATATTTTTGAAATTTTAAAATTTTAATTAGGTCATGACTAATCAAGAATTTTTAATGGAAATAAAAAAAAATTAGAATAGAATGCAAAGAGACTCATTATTTTTTAGTGTTATATTTTGTTTATTATCATCATAATTCAAATTTAATTGAGGTTATAGTTTTTTTCCTAGCTGTTACAATTATTGCTATTGTTGAAATGCAATAAATCTTTTTTTTTGGTAAAAATTATTTATTTTATAAAAATTTTGGCAGAGTTTTCCCTAATAAATAGACGAAACTCCCTGCCAACAAGCCCAAGTACAAGAGAAAATTCACAAGACAAATGTTTATAACAATGTAATGCTACTAAAGTTTGGAAAAATCAATCGATTAAGTACGAAGTCACCCAATCAGATAGCTCCTTCCCCCGAGTGGATGAAGTGAACCACAAATCATTTTTGCCAGCGCATTAGTTCCTCAATTTGCTTCAGTCATACAAACCTCCTACGAAAATTTGGGTAACCCAAGCGTTCCAAGTTAATCTCCCCTTGGACAACGGCCGGCAATTTACCTTGGCAATCAAAAATTCTATCATGCCCTGCATCTACCCCCCAGTTGGCTAAATAATCTGCAGGTTTGTTCGCTTCTCTATAACAGTGAGTAATCTCCCGAAAATGCTGCTGATATCACAGTAAATCATCAACCTCTCGTTGTAGCCTCCACGGACTACGTTGTCGCCCCTGCATAATTCTCACCAAGGTGAGAGAATCAGTCTCGACCTACAGCCCCTGCAAACCCCGAGCAGCACATAACCGTACTCCAAATAGCATGGCCTTAAGTTCCGCATGTAAACTCGTCAAGGAACCAAAGAAACATGAGTAACCCAGGACGACCTTCCCTTCGCAGTCACGAACCACACCCCCACCCCCGCTTGTTCCTATGTTTCCCCTAGCACAACCATCTGAATTCAACTTAAAACCTACCATTGGGGCCATCCAGCTCACCGGAAGAATTGAAACCCTATGTCTTTGCCCAGACACAGCAGAATGAAAAGTATCCCAAGAGGCGAAGGACCATGGAATTCCCGAGAAGTGGCAATGAAATAATACCTGTAACTGTTGACTTATCTGGTCCACCACCTCCGTACACCCCATAATTTTTCCGTCAAAAACTGCCCTATTTCTTGCTTTCCATAACTCCCAACAGACCAGCATCGGTAAGAGCCGATAAACGAACTTAATATACGTATTTTTCCCCTATTGCAACCACCACCTGATCACCATATGTCTGAATGAAGACACCACGGGCTCCCCCGAGCTACACTGGAATGTACTCCAAACTGCTTGGGCTAGTTTCCTGGTACAAAAGACGTGATTAACCTCCTCCTCTTCTAACTCAATGCAACAATGACACTTCGAAGGGCCATGTATCCCAATGCGTCGAAGGAGCCCCATCAGAGGAATACGGAGCCACAATAGTCTTATCATGAAGAAGGATATCTTGATTGGGCAATCTTCAAGCCAAACCTGTGAGAACACCCACGAGCAATAATCATCCTGCGCTACAAGTGAATAAGCCGAGGATACAGAAAAAGTGCCATCAAATGCTAAGCCCCACACCATCCTATCGGAGCTTTGAGGGGAAAGGGGAGGAACCTTCGCCACACGCTCAATCAACCCCGGTCCCAGAACGTGGTGAAGTAATCTAAAATCCCACTGTGCTTGAGAGACAAAATCCGACTCCTTGTGTTCATGAAACTCCTCCACCTCCTGACATAAGGCACCTGAACTCAACCAATTGTCATGCCAGAAGTCCATTGAACCCTCCCCTAAAATCCAGCCAATGTTGTCCTCCGCTAAGCGTTGAATGGAACACAACCTCCTCCAGGTGTGAGACTGTGCCGCACCCTCTTCTGCCAGACAAGGATGGACCCCTTTGCAATATTTGGCATGTAGAAATTCCGCCCATAAAGACTTCTTCTGTCGAAAGTTCCACCAGAGCTTGACGGAGAAGGCATCGAACACCTTTGCCATGCTGCGAACTCCAATTCCTCCCGCCATTTGTGGCCTACACATGTCCCCCCCAACTTATCCAGTGGTACCTAGGGCCATCCCCATGAGAATTTCACAAGAAATCAGCCATCACCTTTTCTAGTGACGCGAAAATTCCCTTTGGAGGGGACGCCGCTGCTAACAAGTGGATTGGCATTGACAACAAGACGCTCTTCAACAATACCACTTTGCCCCCAGTAGAAAGCATCGTATGCTTCCAGGACAATATACGAGAGGTAAGTGCATTGCAGATATCTCCAAAATAACACATCCTTCGCCTTTCGATGTATAAGGGACAACCAAGATATTTGATCGGGAAGTGCTTATATGAGAAACCTGTTATCAACCCAACCAGGGCTCAGCGCCGCGGTGGCATCGAGTGGTGCCCTACGAAACAGCTTTTTTTACAATTAACCCGTTGGCCTGAAACTGAGCAATATCCATCCACCACTTTCTTGACCAACTGTATAGAAGTCTTCATGCCGCTCGTAAAGATGACGACATCATCAGCGAAGGCCAAATGAGTGACCATAGGACATCCATTTGGAATTCTAAATGGCTTATATTTGCTATGCTCCGCCAGAGCATTCAGAGACCGAGAAAGGACCTCTGCTCCAATAATGAACAAAGCTGGAGAGAATGGATCACCTTGCCTTAGTCCTCGTGTGGACTTAAAGAAACCGTGTGGCAAACCATTCACAATCACAGAAAACCAGACATTCGAGATCAGACGCCATATCATATCAATCCACACCTCGCTAAACCCAAACGGTCTCAGCACCTGGATCAAGAAGAGCCAAGAGACCCTGTCATAGGCTTTCATCATGTCCAGTTTGATTAACACATTCCCTCCTCTATTGGATCTTTTGATATCACTCACTATCTCTTGAGCCAATAAAAAATTATCCACCATATGCCATCCTTGCACAAAACTGCTCTGCTTCGGGGAGATAATACGAGGAAGGATCCGAGCCAAGCGGAAAGAAAGGACCTTGGAAATAACCTTGTTAACAAAGTTACATAAACTTATCGGCCGAAATTGTGTGAAATCTTGTGGACAGGGAACCTTAGGAAGTAATACAATTGTAGTTGAGGTGATACTTATAGGCAGCATTGCATCACAAAAGAAACTCAATATAGCTCTATAAACATCCTCCGCTATCACCTCCCAGGCTGCTGTGAAAAACCTCCCGGTGAAGCCATCCGGGCCTACCGCACTGTCCCCATCCATGGAAAAAATGACATCCTTCACTTCCTGCCATGATGGAGCCCTAGTCAACATCTCATTGTCGGTGTCAGTGAGTAACCTTGGGATCACTTCTAGCATATCACTCGATGTCATTCGTCCCTCTTCTGTAAACAAAGTCCGAAAGAAGTCCACGACCTCATTACATATACTTGACTCATCATTTACCCAGACACCATCTGATTTCCTAATATGATGAATAATCAACTTTCTCCTCCTCTTAGTTACAACGGTGTGAAAAAACTTCGTATTCCTATCACCATCACACAGCTATTAAACACAAGCCTTCTGTGGCGCGGGATTGCTCCTGGAGGGTCCCCATAGAGAAGTATGCTCATATGCCCTCCGCTTTGACTTTCCGGCTACCAATAATGAAGCCGAATATGAGGCCTTGATTGAGGGACTCCAGCTAGCCCGCAGACTCGGTGCTCGGCGGATCCATGTCCGTAGCGACTCCCAACTTGTAGTATACCAAGTTCTTGGTGAATATGAAGCCAAGGATGAGACCATGCAACGGTATCTCCAGAGTTCACCAACTCACTGCGTACTTCGAGTTTTTCGAAATCCAAAAGATACTCCGGTCCCAGAATAGGCGAGCCGACGCCTTATTCCGGCTGGCTTCCACATCATTTTCCGACCTCAACAAGACGGTCCTAGTGGAAGTACTGAACGAGCCGGGATACATGAAAGAGATGGCCTGTCCCGTAAATCCGGGAGACACATGGATGAGCCCATTCATAATTTTCTTAGGCCAGGGAATCCTCCTCGAGGACCAGGCCGAAGCGAAGAAGATCCAGCGCAAGGCTGCTCGGTACGCGCTCCGCAATGGGGAGTTGTATAAATGGTCCTACCTTGGCCCGTGGCTGATATGCATTACGTCCGAGGAGGGACGCCAAGTCCTCCGTGAGATACACGAGACCCTGTGTGGGGCTCACGTCGGCCACAGGATGCTGGCCAAGAAGATCATACTTCTTAGGTATTTCTGGCCCTCCGTTCGACAAGATGCCCGAAACCTTATTCTCGGCTGTCCTTCCTGCCAGGCCCATGCCCCCGAGCACCACCAGCTCTCAAATCTCATGGTTCCAATCACCTCACCCTGGCCGTTCGAGCAATGGGGGACAGACATTATCGGTCCCTTCCCTAAAGCTGTTGGAGGGTATACATTCCTTGTAACTGCCGTGGACTATTTCACTAAGTGGGTCGAGGCCGAACCTCTAAGGACCATCACAGGGCTGCGGTTCAAAAATTCTTTTGAAAATGCATCGTTTGCCGCTTCGGCATACCTCAAGTCATCATTTCAGATAATGGGAGGCAGTTCGCCGAGAACCCGTTTAAGACTTGGTGTGAGAATCTCGGCATCAAGCAACACTTCACTTCGGTAGGCCACCCTCAAGCTAAAGGTCAAACAGAAAATTTCAACTGAACTCTCTTACATGGTCTCAAGACCCGACTATACTGAGTTGGATCATCATGGGTAGAAGAACTCCACAGTGTCCTGTGATCCTATCAGACCAAGCCGAGATCAGCCACGCAAGAGACCCACTCTCCTTGACCTACGGAACCGAGGCGGTCATCCCTACTGAGATCCTCACATCCAGTCCTCGGTTGGCAGCTTACGCAGTCGAGGTGAACGAAAAAGAGAGACAACTGGATCTCGACCTCCTCGAAGAAACAAGAGATGTTTCCTCAGCTCGGGTGGCTTCATACAAGAACACCTTGGCCCGTTATTACAATACCCACGTCAAACATCGTCGATTCCAACCAGGAGATCTAGTCCTGAGGAAAAATTCGGTCAGTCGAGCTGAACCGTAGGGAAAATTATGCCCTAAATGGGAAGACCCTTACCGGGTTGTGGAATCTAACCTAAGTGGGTATTGTAAACTAAGTTACCGAGATGGATCTCTAGTGCCAAGGACTTAGCACGCCGAGAACCTTAGATTGTATTATGCGTGAAATTTTTAACAAGTTGTGACTTCAGATACTTAGTTATTTTTTAATACTTTGATGCCGCACATCCGTTATTAAAAAATAAGGAGGACAAGCAGTGGATGAAGCGAGAAAGTAAAAGAACCGAGATGAGAAGGAATAGAGACTTCATTTAATGAAAAGAGTATTACAGAAGCAATACAAGAACCAAGGTCAGGAGTGCTACTAAGCACATCCCGCCTCAGCACTTCCCTCAAAACCCGCGAGCCTAGACCCCTGTCTCGGCTCCCTCCTGGTCGGTTTCCTTGCCGGTCTCCTCCCCGCCGGGATGAGGTTCTCCACCTCCTTTGTGCTCCTCGCTAGTCTTCTCGCCGGCGTCTTCCCCACTGAAGGTAGCCTCTTCTCCTCCCTCCTCCTCCTCGAACACCTCGTCGAGCTTGGATAGCCACTTATTGAATTCGTCCCGGACCTCGGCCAGGTTTCGTCCAACCTGGATGCCCTCGGCCATCCAATCACAGCGCTCCTTGGAGTCCTCGTTGTAGTTGGCCTTGTTCCTCAAGGACTTCAAGGCTTCGGAGGAGAGGTGAGGAACGGCCTCATCAATTGCAGATGTATAGCCGAACATGAAGCTCGGCATGGTCAGGTCACCAAGGTCTTTGGTGAAAGCCTTAGACCTCCGGAAGACCTCCACCACCGAGGCTCCAGCGCCCTCGAGGGCCTGTTCATGAGACTTCTTCACCTCGTTCCCCCTCTTCTGCTCCTCCTCGAGAGCCGATTTGAGGCTGTTTATGGTAGTCTCGGTTTCCTCCTCCTTCGCTTCGC
Organism: Coffea eugenioides; assembly: GCF_003713205.1. NCBI lineage: Eukaryota > Viridiplantae > Streptophyta > Magnoliopsida > Gentianales > Rubiaceae > Coffea > Coffea eugenioides. Next base: position 46,802,726 of record NC_040037.1, read on the forward strand.
CTTGTTGAAGTCGTTTCTGAAGTTCCGTCTTCTCAGACTCGGACACCGCAAGTTTTTTCTCCAACTTGGAGATCTTATTTTGCAACTTGCCTGATTCCTGCGCCTCGACCAGGTCACTATACCGTTGTGCCATATCGGTCACAAATGCCGTGGTGGAGGCTGTGGCCAACATGACACTTTGGACCACCTCGGCCGGAGTCAGTTTCTTTGAAAACTCCACGTCCCTTGGTAGGTTCGAGTGCATCACTAACTCCTGCGGTGCCCGAGGGTGGGTGCATCTGTCGTTGACTGAAAGTTTCCAGTTCGGACACCACTGCTCGCCGGGGTGCGTCTTGTCTTCCCCAGAAAATACAGGGGGGGCTATAGAAACGATTTCATAGCGAGGACTCCGTGACTAGATTGACTGGGGGCTTCAGAGATTTGCCTCGGCCATGGGCAGGCGGGAGTGCCGTGATGACTCTCTCAAGGGGCACCCCTTCTGGCACTAACGAGGTGGACTCTGTGGCTGTCGTGGCCGAACTGCTTTTCACTACAGTGGCCGGAGTGCTTTTCACTGCAGTGGCCGGAGTGCTTTTGGCCCCCGTGGTCTTGGCAACCTGCCCTTGCGACTTCTTCTTCGGCGGAGGAGCCGATGTTTCGTCTGAGCTCATTCTCTTTGACCTCTTGGCCACTTCTGCCGAGCCGGAAGTGATAATATCATATAATTTAACCACTGCACAAGAAACAAGCATTATTATTTGCAACAGCCGAAGTGAAAGGAAAGCTATGAAAAAAAAAATTACAAGGTTTCTTAAGTTTAGTGGAAAGGAAGGGAGGCTTGTCAGGGTTGATCACGGCTCGGCTAATTCCTCCGTCGACTAGCACGGCTTCGGGGTAATCCCAACTGTAGATCCGAAACCCTGACCCTATCAACTTCTGGAAGGCTTCCTCTTCGTGGTCCCCCGCGGAAGGGTCGGCCTTCGATTTAATCAGTCTCCACCAAAAATCCCAAAAGAAGTCCCCGGTTGGGACGAAGAAGAAGTCGCGCTTCCAATTCTTTATCCAAGTGGGAGCACCAACTACGAGTTTCGGGATGGTGTTGTTCCGGTTGCATATGTAGAACCATCCCTTGTCCGTCCCGTGTGCCTTGACAGTGTAGCACCGGCGAAAGAGATTCATGGAGGGAGTCACCTCTTGATGTCGGCATAGCATCTCAAATCCTACCAGGATGTGGACCGCGTTCGGGGTAAGTTGAGTAATCCTCACGCTGAAGTGACAGAATATGTCCCTGAAGAATCTCGACGTCGGCGTCCTCAACCCAACGTCCAACTGCTGGAGGTAGATAGCCACAGTGCCCATGGGGGGCTTCTCGACTGAGTCATTCGGGCCAAGCAACGTGATGAGATACCCCGGCCTGAAGGGGTACTTTCTTATCACCTTTTCAGCCCTGTCTCTTCCTACGTGACTTCTAAATTTCGGCATCTTGCCGAAGTCAATTTTGGCGACATCCTTTGGAGCGATCGGCTCCAATACGCCTCATCGTGGGGTATTTCAGTTCCGAGATCGTTATTATATACGACCTCGGAACCACCCTCACTCATTTCGGATGATTTCGACTCCGGGGCCGTCTCGGCAGTTCCCTCCTCGACTGATTCCTCCGCGGCACTAGGCGTCGACCCCTCAGAACTAGACGAGGTCGTTTCCTCTGAAGCTTCAGGCCTCTTCTCGACTTGGTAGACCGGTTTCATTGTTTCTTTGTGAGTTTTAGCCGTTTTGGCCATGTGTGAAAGACGAGATAAAAACAAAAGAGATACTTACTATTGACTACGGAATCGGATGAGAAAGAAGACCTCGGCTGTGATCTTGGCTGACAGGACTGATCTCGGCAACGCTCACAAATTTGTAATTCTGAGACGAAGATGGAAAGTGATGGGTTGTGCGATGAAAGGGACCCCATATTTATAGGTGTTCGGGGGAACCCGAAGAGGCGGCAAGAATGTGAAAAGGCAGCCACGTTCAAATTCAAAAAGACGTGCATCTCTCTCTCTCTTCATTAATGGGCCGTCCTTTCAACTGACACCCTCTCTGCATGAAACGTCCCACTACCTCACGATGCGACGGTTACCCGTAACCGCTCTGCTTATCATGTCTTATCAACTGACCTGCCTATGTGTCACACCCCCGCATCTTCCGGAGCGGGTTCGGGCCACGAGTCTGGATGACCTCGACGCAAGGAATCCTCGGTACCTCTCGAGACCCGGAGCTCCCGAGGCTTGGGGGGCTTATTGAGAATGCATATCTCGGCCAAACCTGCATGGCCGAGGTGACTTTATTTCGTCCTCCACACCAACGCGATCATGTCCTGGACCTGAGTCCTGAGGTCGGCCCGACCTCTGACCACCTGCTTGGATGACCTCTTTGCCCCTACCTCGATTGCACGCTGATGATGTCAACACGCCTGACATCACACGAGACTAGTGCTTTATCTGAAAAGCACCTGATACTCTTAATGGCTACTACGCAAGGTTCCCCGTCACCATGTCCAGGCGGCTACAGTGTCAGAGTCAGACCTCCTGGCAGGGAACAGAGCCGTAATGACCAGGACATGGGTCCCACTAGCATGAGCCCTCAGTTCTACCTTCCACTCCCGCTCTATAAATACCCCTCATGTACTCCCAACAAGTAAGCATACTGTTTATTTATACACTCCCTTATTTTCTCTCGTTCTCTCAATATACTGACTTGATCGTCGGAGTGATCCCAGGGGAGAAGCCCCACCATCCACTTCGGACAAGTAGATTCACCTCACCTCACTTGAGAGAGGACTGATTTAGGTTGGTTTAGTTACCCACTGAAAATCACCTCTTCAATTAACATTCATGAGGTAGACCAAGAAGACAGAGAGTTGACTCAACAATTCAAGATAATTAAAAGCATCCAACAAAAGTTGAAGGTACAATATATGAGATCTTTTAACGCAATTAAAGAATTAAGCAACAGCATTTCGAAAGATAGAAGGGAAAAAAATGTTAAGCTGAACTCACCTGAGAACTTTGAAGCAGATATTTCCAGAAAAGCCGAATTATTGTGCTGAACCAATATTGCGCAGCAGATTGCCCACCGAGGTACTCAAGGATTTCGTTCCAAAATCCTTTTGCAGAAAACTGCTAAGAGAGGCTGGAACTTGGAGAAATCGTTGCTGCATCTCAGAGTCAACACTTAAGTACTGGTAAGGTCCATCATCAACAACTTTGATTTCAAAAAGGAAAAATCGTTCAAATTTCCCTCATAGTAAAATAACTTTTTTCGTTCATCACTTTTAAAAATATAATTTTACATTCTTTATAAATTTATATTGATCAAATTTGATCTCTACTTAAATTTTCAACTAGTTTTTTGCCGAGATTCGGTGATCATTTTTTAGGGCAAAATTATCAAATCAAATTTTACATAATCCAATCCATAGTCCCTCACATTTCACAAAATAAATTGTTTCGTCCCTTATATTTCACAAAGTGAAACTTTTCATCCCACATTGATCTTGTATACGAATAGTTTTTTTTTAAACCCATGTATATATCTATTTAATTTCACTTAAATAATACGAATAGCATGTAATATATCTCTGTTTAATTTCAACTAAACAAACTAATTGTGATTGTACACATGTTATTCAATAGATATATATATATATATATGGGTTTAAAACTAACAATTTTGTTTTAAACACATGCATATATCTATTTGATTTCACCATATGAACCTATTTAATATTTGTGGCTTTTTTTTTTAATAATTTATTTACTGAGTTGTATAATAAAGCCATCTAATTAATGGGTCCTAATTCAAATTTAATAGTCATGTTAACAACTTTCAGTTTAAATATTATGTTTCTACTCGTCACCTTTGAAACCAACAATTGAATTATTTACCTTGTGGTTGTCTTAAAATTTGAAAGTGCTAAGCACTTACTTCTTTTTGTCATACTTTTCATTTATTTATTTTTTCTATTCAAATTTAATTCGATATAAACACTAGATAATGTTTAGTATTAAATGTCTTCTTTGTTTTTCAATTTTCAAGTAAAAGAACATAAGCATGAGTGAAAAACTAATAATTTTTAAAAAAATCATATATATATATATACATATTTAATTTTACCTGAACAGTATGAATAGCATGTCATATATCCAAGTGAAATCAAATAAAGATATATTATATACTATACTATTCGTACTATTCAGGTGAAATCAAATAGATATATATATATATATATGATTTTTAAAAAAAAAAAACTATTCATACACATGATTAATTAAGGATGAAAAAAATTATTTTGCAAAATGTAAGGGACGAAAAATTCAATTTGTGAAATATGAGGAATAGAAAATTTTATTTTGTGAAATATGAGGGATGAAAAAATTCAGTTTGTGAAATATGAGATATGAAAAAATTTATTTTGTGAAATGTGAGAGACGAAAAAATTCATTTTGTAAAATGTGAGGGACTATAGATCGGATTATGTAAAATTTGATTTGACAAGTTTGTCCTTAAAAAATGATCATGGTAGATTCCGCCAAAAAACTAATCGAAAACCTAGATAATTATTAAATTTGACTAATGTGAATTTGTAAGTGACGTAAAATTACATTTTTAAAAGTGAGGGATGAAAAAAGTCATTGTACAATATTTGAGTAATATTTTGAACAATTTTCTCTTTAAAAAAAAATTACTGGTAACGTCAAAAGGTCCCACACGAACGATGACAGACAGTATCTGATCGATCACAACATGTTGACTCGATCCATCCTCCGACGGCTGATCAGGTATCTTCAATCTTGAGCCAGGACGTACTGGAACTGGAACCACGGCCCCCAGCCCCCGTGTTCGTCTATGTTTTGTCTCGTCAAGAGTGAAAGTTTATGGAAGTATTGTCTTAATATTCATACTTTTGCCCCCAGTAAAAATGGTAGGAAAAAATTTAACTTATACGTGTTAATCACAAAAGAAAAAAGATAGGAGATAAGAGAATAAAAATTTCAATACTCAATAAAAAGCATTGCACTTTCAATTGAACAAAGAGATGTAACAACTTTGCCTTGATTGAATGGATCCTAAATTAGCACTTGGAAAAGTTTCTAATCATTTTTTTTTCATCTTACGTATATCACATTATTGTAATATTATTTTTTTTAAAAAAATGGTAAAATACATAAAACTCTATTGTAGTTTCATCGAAAATCAATAAGTCATCTTGTGATTTCAAAATATGCACATAACTCCTTTGTACTTTTAAACTAATGTGGAATTTCGCATGTAACCTGCAAGTGATATATTATTATTATTATTTTAATAATTTTTCTTTTGTTTTATTTTTGGTGCTCAAATTCTTTTCACTTAACTATCACAAATGATTTTACAAATTTAAAAATTTTGAGATACTTTTAAAATTTTTAAAACTTATTCATTATCCTTCTTCCTCTTTCTTTGCCTCCACCTACTGTCGCCCACCATCACCAGCTGCCACCACCTTCTTTTCTTCTCTTCCCTTTTTCACTTCCCCCTCCCCCCTCCGAACCCATCCCTCTCTATCCCCCTCCTCCTTGGTGATCAAACCGGGCTGCAACCATAGGGTAGGTCATTCAAATCAAAGGGTCCTTCATTGACTTTCAGCAAAACCACAAAGAGGTTTTATATATTTAACCAAAGGAAAAAAAAAATCCTACAAGTAATCTTGAATCTGAACATACATACATGTCTTGCCACTCTATTTTCATTTTGTTGATTGTATTAATGATTTTTTCAGTCGGTTCATGTTAGATGTCTTTGTTGGAGTTCTATAGTGCATGATTTGCTTTTACACGCATTTGTATTGCGAATTCCTTATTTCCCTCTAAAGTGCTCTTTTTTGTTTGTTTTCTGGAATAGTGGTTTTAACTTGGGTTTTTCATTTTTGACAAGTGATTAATTTACGTAATAATTGTCTAATATTTTATATTATTTTTAGTCACTTTGGTTATAATATTGGAAGAAAATGAATCATTTTGGCTATAATTGGTGAATAAATGTTTTTAAGTGATTAAAAGAGGTTTTTATCACTTTTTACTTGGATTTTGTGTATTTTGACAGTTTTGACACATTTTCGTATGTCGGCTATAACTTGAGTTACAGTGATCGGATTAAGATGATTCTTGAACCAATTTGAAGATAAGAGATAGATCTATAACTTTGGGAAGACATCTAAATCCAGTTTGAAGGTTTTCCAAGTCAAAAAGCCGAAGTACAGTAGCCAATCTCATTTGGTCGAAGCTGAAACAGGGCAATGAGCAGTCAAGGGTATTTCGGTCATTTCTCAGCCTACACAGATCCAAATGAGATGATTCTTGATGTATTGGAAAGATAACTCAAAGGGCTACAAGTTTCATGTTTTGGTCAAGAGCTAAATCATCTTTTATCATCAAGAAAAGTTCAGTGGAAGTTGATGAAAAATCGGAGCAGAGCTGGAAATTGAACCAGAAGTGACCAAATGGTCACTGTAGCAATCCGGCAGGAAATTGGCCGGATTTAGAGCCGGATTTCTGGCCGGATTGAGGTCAGAAAAGGCTGCTCTGTACGCGTAAAACTCAATTTCACTCCCACCAACTCACATGTGATGCTATACATGTGAGAAACATTTCCAGCTGTAAAAGGGAGATGTAATCCTCATTTCTTGACCACCTTTCATCATTAAAAAGCCAAATTCATTGCAAGAAGAATGAGATTGGGAATCCATAGAAAAATAGAGAGTTAGCTACGGGAGAAAGCTTGAAGCTGCAGAAATGTAGCTCTTTCATCTCCCTAGTGTTAGTTTAGCTTAGTATAGAGTAGTGTAGCTTTTCCATTCTTGTTTATTATCTAGATTAGGATGAAGATGGAGGATGAAGAAGGCAAGGAAGAAAGCTCATGTAACAAGGGTTGTATTCCTTCCAAACTCTTTATCTTTTGTATTTGATTCCAAGTTTAGTTAATATACAAGTTCTGGATTTTGTGTTTAATATGTGTTTCTAAAGTTTATACCTTGGGTTTGGTTGAACTTTCTATAATTGTTAGTGTTTATTATTTGGTTATTTGATTGCTATGATTTGAGCAAGTTATTTAGCACTTTGGCTCTTTAAATCATGATTAATCTGGTACTATTGATTGTGATTATCTAAGGTGTTGTTTCTGCAATGGAAATTGAGATTTAACACTAGTTCAAGAAGTGCTAAACATAGGGAGTACACTCACGAAAGTAGAGGTGCATCTATGTGGTTTTTAGTGTTCATTTCATGTAATTTCATTGAAGAAATGAACTTGTAGCTAATTTCATAACCATGAGAATAGGTATGGATTAGTTATAAGTATAATTGATTCACTACGAAACTAGGATTCAAATGCATAAGGAAATTACACCATAACTAGCCTAGATGTAGTAATTAATGATCCAAATATAGCACTTGCATGAGTAGTTAGGGATACCACAACCTAAGAAGCTTTCATTTGTCATTTTGTATAATTTCAATAGGTTAAATTTGTTATAATTCATTGATAGTATAAATAATAGAGAAGCTTTAGTAATACCGGTAATTGTTCACTCTTCCCTGTGGGATCGACCCGATATATACCCTAAACTACTAGTTGACCTGTATACTTGCAGTGAACGGGTGTAATTCGATTTTTTAACTTGTACGTATGTAAAATACCCGTCAATTTTCTTTTTAGAGGGAAGACAATAAACCTTACATAAAAGAATAGAGAAAAAGGTGGATTTAAGAATTGAACTAGGAACATCACGATTTTTTAGCTAATGTTTTTACCAATTAAACTGCATCATGGGACAAGGCTTTGAGTGTGCCTTAGAAGTCCCAATTGGTTCGGGTCATTTAATTACCAAGTTGCGACATTGTTATACAACAATTGTATTGAGGTACTTTTTGTCTCAGGACCTGGTACTATCTTCTGGTCAATTGCACTTTGACCCCTTAATATTTGAGGATTGTAATACATGCCCTTGAACTTTAAACATATAACTTTAGACTTTTTTAAAAAGTAAAAATGAAAAAACTTTAGTCCCATACTCCTATGTCTAATATTTATTGTTTACATGGTCAATAAAAGCTTGAGCATTTTAGTAACCAAATACCATTTTTTTTTTTGTGTAACCCGAAGCATGCACCGACTTGAACCCTTAGAACCCAAGTTGGCACATCAAACCGGAGGAGTGCGCTACGACCTAACGCAGCGACTTCGGGCGAGTCACTGGAGTCTAAGTCCATGGTAAAATTCGAACCCAGGATCTCAAGGGTTCTTAAGAGGCCGTTTACCACTGGACCACCTCTGTGAGGGCCAAATACCAAGATTCACTTGTGCTTTAGATGGCAAACCACATGTTACAATTCAGGAAGAATTAATTTTGCATAGTTTCATGCCTTACAAGCCGTTTATGAAGTTAATTGATGCCTCTATTTAACCCCACTTGTTTCATTTGGCTTAATTATGGTTTGCCCAACTATAATTAAAAGGCTGTTACCAAAGCACCACCTACGTTTATTTTATCCACAATTATCTCTGGGAGGACTAATGCCTTCTTCATTTTTAACCCCCAATTTGAATTGTATATTCCGAGGACAAATTTTCCCTTGAAATGTTTGGCAACTTACGGCTTGATCTTAAGCCTTGTTATCATCGAAGGTTTTGCTACATATAAGCAACAACTACTTCTGGCAAAGTCGAAGAACTTACCCGGCAATTTTTTTTCTTTTAACCTGAGAGTTTATTACCCAAATATTTTTACTACAAATCCAATTAGTAGTGCTATGAAAATAAAAATTCTTTGGCTGCACCCAAGAATCATGAAATATGAAAATAGAAAAGCAAACGAAATCAAGAAATAGGAAAACGATAATAGTCATAATACCAAATATGCGCGGACTATCGTAAAATTGTTTAACAAGGCATTTAGATCAAACATATCATGCGAATCTTTGGAAAAAGTAGTTTCTTAATTTGTAACATTACTAAAAAAAAAGGTAACATAACCTAATAGTATCAATATTTCTACTGTCGTACAAGGATTTGATTACCAGAAGACTAAAGTATCTTTATTCCGTCTCATTTCTTCTCCTCAACTGAGATATTTCCTCATCGCTTCATCTCCATTAGTACGGCACCAATCAATCCTAAAACCTACTACTTTCCCTCCAATGAATTGTATATGTGGAAGAACAGTTCAGTCTTCACGCCCCAAGGGTAAGGCATGAAAGTCTTTCTGATATCCTCATCTTTGAAAAGTTAATAGATGTCCTTTTCTATTGGTCGTCAACAGGTATATCTAGGCCTGTCAAGGGGTCGGGTCTAGACCCGGATTCGGACCGGATCCGTGAAATTATTGCGGGTATGGATAGGGATTTAATTCCGTTTCCCGGATCCGGATCCGGATCCGTTTTGTCAAACAAAAAAATGGGTCGGATACGGAATATAGTATTCCGACCCGTATTAGACCCGGATCCGGATATAAATGAATTAATAATTTAAAAAATATATATTTATCAATATAATTTGATTAGAGTGATGTATTTGAATAAAGTTAATTTGATTTCTTTTCTTATTTGGTTTTTTCTTTGCATTAGTTAGAAATTAGTTTACAAATATATTTTTTCTCATTTTTATTAGAAATTATAAATTTTGCTAAATTTGTTTGGGTAGACCCGACCCGGATCCGGGACCCGCCGGATCCGGATCCGGAACATAAAATAAAAGCCCCGTCGGATAAACGGGTCGGATCCGGGTCCGGTATAGTAATTCGGGTCCGGGTCCAGAATAATGAATTCCGGCCCGGACCCGGCCCGTTGACAGCCCTAGGTATATCGTAGGTAAGAGGAACACCATTGGCAACAGGTATAAAACATTCCACTGCATACAAGGATTCAACAATATTAAGGCATGAAAGTCTCTAACAATGAGTTCAATAATCAAACGCGAGCCTCAAATTTCTTCTAAATGGATGGGTGAAGAGAGTAGCTTTAGGAAAGATAATTCTAAATGAGTTTATTGGATTTAGTGAGTTATTCAATATACTCATAACCTATTTATATTCATATGTAAAAATTTAAGATACTCATATCCAATTATTCATGGATGGGTATGGATAAATTTAGTTAAATAGATTTGTCTACTACCTATAATTTAGAGATACGAGAAGTGTATATATCTAAAATATAAGAGATATAAAGTATAACTATCAACAAATTACGAGGTATGCAGTGTAATTAGCCCTTTTTTAATTGATCTGGTGTTCTTGTCATTTGCTTTTCGTGGATAGCTTTATAATCAATTTTGTCTCCCGACGTGCTACCAGACTATTTTTTGTCACGAAATGCAACTTGTTTTACTGACGCTGAAATTTTTTTTTAGGTTAAAAAATAAAAAAATCCTATGTGATATACCTAATACACAGAAAAATTTTCTGTGATTTCAAAACATACAAAACGACACCTCATATTTTGAACTAAATTATAAACTAACAGAATTCGATAAATTTAATGGGATCCGGTAAATTTATCGAAAAACTTAATGGAATCCGGTAAATTTAACGGTAAATTTAACGGAATCTGGTAAGTTTAACAGTCGAAATCGTTATGTTCGTTAAGTTTATCGAATTCTGCTAGTTTATAATTTAGTTCAAAACATGAGTTGTCATTTTGTATGTTTTGAAACCACGAAGAGGCTTTTTTATTTTTAACCCTTTTTTTTATAATCTACCCAGTCACCATTGACTTCAAGTCCTTTTATACCTAGCATTGGATTTTGTAGTTTCCTCTCACCTATTGCATGTGTGTTTAACAGTATTTTATTGAAATTGATTTTACTTTAGAATGGACATCAATTTGAATCTGATGAATCAAGAAACGAATTTGGTTCAATTTTTCAAATACTCAAAATTTCAATTTTACTAATTGTATAGTATCGTATTTTACTATGCTAATATCTATTCTCACCTCTAACCTTACGTAGTTAATTTGGTTTGGTTTTTGTGATCTCTTTTGTTTAATTAGAATAAACATGTATTTGTTTTTAACGGTTCATAAATGGTTGTTACGGCGTCTAAACATTTCATGAAGATGACTCTCTTTCTCTGCGTGGGCTAATCAAAGATTAGTTTTCTTCCAGCTTGTTGTTAGTGAATGATGGAACTAAATAATAATTTTTCATTACATTAAGTCTATGGATGATGGCCCACCATTGGAAATAAGATCATGGTTAATTATTGTTTTCAAAATAAGCTTTTGTTTAGCAAATATGTTTTTTATTTTGATGGTTTATCAATGGTTGTTGGCTTTATGCATTCCATTAAGCCGGCATCTCTGTCATTGCATGGAATAATTTATAATTAACTACTTTTGTTCCAATTAATCATAAGTCAATAATTAACCAACTACTTGGTCACCAGGGCGAGCTTTAAAACTCTCATTGGTGTAGGTCAGGGGATCGAATCTCTTGACCTGCATTGTTGTTCAGGATCTCCTGAAAATTTCACCAGTGAGTGTCTTTACACCCGTCTGATCTAATGGCGGTTCAATCCCTTCCAGATTCCTCATTAACTCTCTTGGGTCTATTTCTTTCCCTTAGTATAGAGTAAGTGTAAGTGTTCGTGTCGCGAAAAAAAAAATCAAAGGTCAATAATTGAACTAAAGAATTGTTTAGTACGTTAAGTTTAATACACGGTGACCCTCTTTAGCAACTTGAAAACAAAATGACGGTTACCTACGGTTTCCAAAATAATGTCATTTTGTCAACCATAAGAAAATGTCAATTTGAAACTTTGCACCATAATCTATAACATTGTTATTTTATCACTTTACCCCTTCCATTAACACGCTCCATTACTTGAGGATTGAAAACTTTAAAAAAGAAAAAAAGAAAAAGAAAAAATGTCTACTCCTAGACTAAATGGGGTACTTATACTAAACCCTTTAAAAGTATAATGTACTTTTCATTTTAATATCTATCTTTCAAGTGTGTCAATTAATCCTTTTTAATCATTAGCCAACATAATTATGTTGCCAAAGCTACTGAAATGACAAAGATACCCCTTGCGGTTTTCTTTTAATGTATAATTGTGTTGTGAAAACAATTTAAAAACCAAACATGTCCCTATATGCTTATACTGCTGTTATTATTTCGTTGCTTTTCTTTTTCCATACCTTTTACGTGTATTAAGTTTATTTCAAATAAGAGAAGCCCATAGTGATCTAAAATTTATTCATCTTTCCCTTTGATTTTTGCGTTTGTTTATGTTTATCTTCATCGAGGATTTTTCTTCTTTCTCATTTTTAGTTAGAATCTGGATATAATCGTCACCTGAATGTAATGTGAATATATGCACAAATATAAACCAAGATTCAAGTTCAAACTGCTTAAATGAGCTCACCTTAATAACGCATTAGAACATGATATTAACTATTTTGGTAATATCAAGTTAAAATTTGTATGTGATAGGTTGCAATTTTATCATTTATTTTATTATTAATTTCCTCAATTACCTGACATGATGTGGATTAATTATTAGATTCTACTCACTTTTCATAATTTACATTTATTTCAGAAAGTAAAACGAAAATATCACAGCCAATACCAATTTGACAGTCATCGGGAAAAAATTCAAAAAGAAGGCACTCAAGAACATTTTTGGAACAAAGGAGGTGCGGCCCTTTTTGGTAATTTGGCCGAAGAAAGAAAAAGGGAATTCTTCGGATTGCATGGGCCGCCGCCGCACAGGAGCGAAGCTGGAGAGTAGCTAGGTATTAGATAGAAAAAAAAAATGGCACAGGAGCACGGCTGGATGGCTTACCCTTTGACTTTTCTCTTTTGTTTAACTCTTAGTAGTTTTCTTTTGAATTCACGCATGTCAGAGAGCAAAATTGGGGAGACTTTGACTTTTCTTCTTTGGAGTGTTTAGTAGTCTCTTCTCCTTCTCTAAAGTCAGACGAAGGGAAAACTATCACCCACTTTTGTAGCTCTGCTATCTTTTCACTTGTTCGGACGAATTGAATTTTCCCAGTTTCAAAGCATGATGGCCGCGACCCTTCCTTCAATTTTGTATGGGTGTCCAAGTATGAACTAATTTCTTCTCTCTAGTCAAGGAACAACGGATGCTTTGCATCACTTAAAATTACGAGATCGATTTAATTTTATCTTTTTCTTTTATTTGTTGATATTCGCATATTCCTTGCTTACAGTGCTTATGATTGTTCAATTAATTGATTATTTTGGATCCGGATAATTAGTTAATTTGAGAATCTATTATCAATTAGGGCGTTAAATCCGTAATTGTTTAATTGCCTTGAGATAGTGACAACTGGCACGATTGGGTTTGTGTCAGGGGAATATGCGGGCTAACCTAAAATAACCCTGGTAGTGCGTTATTTGATTAGAATAGGGCTCCTCTAATACGTAAGGCAATTGAGAAATGAAATCTTATGGACGTGCCTAGAATTATTTCTTAATTAGAGTAGTGGTTAACGGGCATACCTTAATCACCGACACAGTAATGAGGGGTTGATTGTCATCGCTTGTTTGGCATTTATAACCTATTTAGTAGTAAATAATTGGAATTGACTTTGTATCGATGATCAATTAAATGAACCATTGCTGAAGTTATTTCTTGGCTAGAGTCTTAGTTATCATTCATTTGACTTTAGTAAATTGTTATTTAATTTTTAGTAGTTTCTTGAATTTTATTTGAATATATTTAATTGTCACCCCTTGATACAAAAACACCCTCTGGTCACTGTGAATTTGAAAAGAAACAGTTACTCCCAGTCCCTGTGGATTCGACCCTGCTTATCACTACTACAAAAATTAACTTTAGTTGAGCAGGTTTTTATTATTGTACAGGCCCAATACCTGTCAGTATGGAGATTAGATTAGAACATGACATTTAGATTAGATTGTATGGAGACTTATGAAAGCATTAAAATTTGTGATGATAAATTTGATGACTGAAATAAATCTACATTTGCTATAGCTCAAGTTAGGGTGGGAAAGTAATTTGAGTCGTAGCAAGCATCATTTGGTTTGCTCTTACATGTCCTAAAAAGAGAATAGATTATAAATTAGCTATTTATGTAATCATTTTAGATCCAAAATCAAATCTTATTTTGGATAATAGCCTGAGTTCTTGGTAAAGAAAAAGAAAAAAAGAAAAAGCGATATGTACTTCAACCATACACCTTACTTTCATTGAGCACAATGTCTCATTCTTCTAAAAATATAGAACATTTGGCATTCCAGCTCTAGGAAACAAGATATACTTGCTTTTTTATCATAAAATGTCGATACATAAATTATAAGCTGAATTAAATTTGCCTCCTCCTGATGTACACAGATGGTAGCAATTGGCAAACTGCAGTTTTGTCTCTTCATTGAAGTTAAAATCTGTACAATTACATTACAGTATGCAGGGTTTAAACTTGATATTATCAATATTTGATATGTTAGAGTTTAATCTATAAATCAAAAAATGTTTGGTTCATGATTGCAAATTTAATATTACAAGACATGTTAACTACATTGGAATGCTTTTTGCCGCTTTCCATTTAATAAAATTGTGAAAAGTAACAGGCTAAATAAAATAAATAACATACAAATACTATATTATTGACAGGTTGTCGAAACCTGTGCAATAATAAAATCTGCTCAAACTAAAAGTAATTTCTGTAGATAGCGGTGAGCAGGGTCGAATCCACAGGGACTGGGAGTAATTGTTTCATTTCAAATTCACAGTGACAAGGGGGGTGTTTTTGTTCAGAAGGTAACAATCAAAGAAATTCAAATAAAATCTAAGAAACTACTAAAAATTAAATAACAAATTACTAAAATCAAATGAGTGATAATTAAGGATCTAGCCAAGGAATAACTTCAGCAATAGTGCACATAATTGATCATTGAAACAAAGGCAATTCCAATTATTTACCAATAAATAGGTTATAACTACCAGACAAGCGATGGCAGTCAACCCCTCCTTACTGTGTTGGTGATCAAGGTACGCCCGTTAATCACTGCTCTAATTGAGAAATAACCCTAGGTACGTCCGTAGAATTTAATTCCCCAATTGCCTTACGTATTAGAGGATCTCTATTCTAACCAAATAACGCACTACCAGGGTTATTTTAGATTAGCCCGCGTATTTCCCTGACACAAACCCAATCATGCCAGTTATCACTATTTTGAGACAATTAAACAATTACGAATTTAACGTCCCAATTGACAATAGATTATCAAATTAACTAATTATCCAGATCTAAGACAATTAATTAATTAAACAATCATAAGCACTGTAACCAGGGAATATGCGAATACCAATAAATAAAAAGAAAAGATAAAATTAAATCGATCTTGCAATTTTAGGCGAACCAAAACCCCCGCTGTTCCTTGACTAGAAAAACGGGTTTAGTTCATCCCGAATGCGAAAAAACCATACAGATTTGTAGAGAAAGCAACGGCCATCAATTGGATAAATTCACGTTGTTGCACTACTGTCGAAAAAGTAAAGCTAGAGGAAGTAGTTCATTGCTTTGTTTGGTCTTGACATCCGAGAGAAGAAAAGCCAATACGAATCCAAAAGAAAAGTCAAAGTAAAGCTAATAACTACTAAGTATTGTCTGACATGCGTAAGAATCAAAAGCAAAGGAAAAATCCTAAGGAAAAGTCAAAGGAAAAACTAAACTAAAGGAGACAGCCAAAATCCTCTACTCCTAATTCTCCTTTCTATCTAGTAGTCTCCTGTGCGGCGGCTCCCCTTCCGGAGAGGAAGAAGTCCCCCGAGGTTTGCTTTCTCTTTCCTCTTTCTAGTTGCTGTCTTCGGTCAAAATTATCAAAAAGGTCCTGCATCTCCTTGTTCCAAGAATGCCCTTGATTGCCTGCTATTTGAACTCTTTTTCGATAACTGTCAAATTGACACTTATTATGGTATTTTCGTTCTACTCCCTAAAATATATGCCAAATACTAAAAGTGAGTAGAATCCAGCAATTAATCCACATCGGATCAGGTAATAGGGAAAATTAATAATAAAATAAATGATAAAATTGCAACCTATCAATTACCTCCACACCTAAACCATGCTTGTCCTCAAGCATAAGAACAACAAACAAACACCAAAATTTGATAGTGGCTATTGCTCTATACAACAAATTGCCAAGATGCCAGGAAAAACATATATCAAGCATCAGTGATCAAGATCCAAGAAACATCACTCCGGTTAGGTTCTAAACCACAAACTCCTCTAATTTTAGGTTAACTAACCTAAGAAAAAGGAATGACGCACAACATTTATCAGCAAATGGTCCAACTATTAACCAAAATCTCAACATTAAATTCATAAATTGGCAAGCTGACTTTTATTATACACTAACACAACATTCACTTTTTTTTCATGTTTTTCTATTTTTCTATTTTTTCCTCTTTTTTTTTCTCTCTTTTTTTTTTTTTTTGCTTTTCTCAGTAGTAACAAAAGACTTAGTCGTTAGCCATTAGAGCCTTTTGATGCGAACTCCAACATTTGCCAGATGAAGGAGCCCGGTTACTCAGCTCCTATCGCTATACGACCACGTACTCATAGGAATTACTATCTTTTGATGCGAGAATCAACACTTTTATGTGCAGATCCCCGGTTACTCAGTAGTAAAGACTAGCGGAGTACAGTCAACTCTTATTCACAGCCAAATAATACCAAAAAATTCAAAATAACACAAAAATCAAAAGGAACTTTGCAGCTGCTAGCCTCATTTTTAAATATGGAGAACTAAGATTAATAACCGGACCAATTCACATAAAAATGCCAACAGTCATTCCCTATGCCTAGAAGAGTTAACCAAAAATTATAAAAGTCACACAGTCGTCGATATTCACCACAGAGACATTCTTAGACTCAACCACATCCACTTGATACACTAACATTACTAAAACTTGGCAATAGCAGAAATAGAGGCAACAATCCAACATCAAACTTGGCATCACATACGAGCTAATCACTAAAAAGAAGAAAAAGAAAAAGAACGAAAAACACTAGCACCATAACTGCTCCCCCCACACCTAAATCCTACATTGTCCTCAATGGAGGTAATAAAGTAATTAAAGCGAAGAGAACAATGAAACTTCCCTATTAAACAGCTAAGGGATAGGAGGGAACAGTGGAGGGAAGCCGAGTTCTGAGACATCCTTGCCACTTGGCAGGTGATGTTCGTCACTCTCTCAACTACGAGATGAATCTGAGCCCGCAAGTGGTGCGACTTAACATCATAGGCCGTTGGTGGGGGAGGCGTAGAAGAAGAGGGCTTGGGTCTTACTATTTTCTCCAAATGTCATTTCAATCAACAAGAGACAAGAATTGCCCACAAATAATGTAAACAGCAAATTCAAAGCAATAACAAATAAAAAACTAGCTCAATGAACAAAATGCACAATTCAATCACCTCCAGGTTATACAAATACTCCAACACGTATAGCGAATAATCCCGCGCAGATTACCCCAAGCAAATTAAAATTGATGGGTAAATTTCCCCACGCAAGTCAATTAGACACAACCGATCACCAAAAAGCAAAGGAAGGGGCACAGTAGCCCTCCAATTCAACAAACAGGCACAGAAAAATATCCAACCAACGGCACTTCAAGGGGCACAAGACAAAAACTAACAAAGCAGCAAGTGATACCCACAGGGATCCCAACAGAGCAGTGAATTCAACCAATTTGAGCAAGTGAAACTCAACAAATGTCACCAAGTGGACAGTCAATTTCCCAATTCAAACGACCAAAATTAGCAATGGAGCCAAGCAACAGGCAATTCCAGCAACCACCGTTTAGAATTCGATAAACAATTCAAGTACTAAAACTCAAAAGTCAAATAGGCAGTCATGCACATAGGATTAAGAAATTTAAAGCAACACCGCAACCAGTACCACTGGTGTACACACAGGGAGGAGTTAAATCAAACGGACAACCCAAGAAACTAACGCCACTAAATTCCAACGGAGAAGTCCTTTAGTGAGGCCAATAAGGAAACCCAGCAAAGGATATTCAAAACAGGCAGGTAATAGGTGTAATGGTACCTCTACCGTGGTGACAAAGAGAAGGAAAGAGAGAGACGTGACCGTGGGTGGAGAGGAGAGAGTTGACGGAGGTGCTCGACGGTGGCCGCAGGTGAGCGTGGGCAGCGGTGGCGGGCTATGGGAGTAGCGCTCTGTGGATGGCTGCTGCTGCATCGGGGACTGTTAGCGGCTAGTAGGCGAGCTGGTTTGCGTGAGGGAGGAAGTGGCGCGAGCAGTGATGGCAGTTGGCGAAGTGAAGCTAGTGGCATGCGGCCTGGTCTTGAGCGGGTGTCGTCGAGGTGGGTCGGACTGGAGGGGCTGCGCGCGAATCGAGGTGAGGTTGGGGAGAAAGAGCTGGTGGCTTGGTGCGGCGCTCGATGGCGGTGCGCGCGAGGTGGGCGAGCGCGAGTGGATGGTGGGCAAAGGGATTCGAACGACAGAGAAGGAACAGGGGAGAAGGAAGAAAGAAAGAAGAAAGAAAAAGAGAGAAAGAAAAAGGAAGAAAAGAAGAAGAAAGAAAGAAAATGAAAGAAAAGAAAGAAAAAAAAGAAAAAGAAAATAGTATTTGTGTTTTTTTTTCTTTTTCTCTCTTTTATTTTTTTTTTGTTTTCACGGAAAGACTCCCTTTTT
Source organism: Coffea eugenioides (assembly GCF_003713205.1). NCBI lineage: Eukaryota > Viridiplantae > Streptophyta > Magnoliopsida > Gentianales > Rubiaceae > Coffea > Coffea eugenioides. The sequence continues at coordinate 46,821,438 of NC_040037.1, forward strand.
TTTTTCTTCTTGTTACTTACTTGAAAATTTTGTTTTTTTGAATATATCATTTTTTTTATTATTATTGACAAAATTTATTTTTGGACTTCAAAAGTAGGGATTAACAGAAAATCAATAATCGTTCTTGAGTTTTTTTTGAATACTTACCTTTCCCGCGAACATGACGCGGGCACGTCATGAAGGCACGGAATCTGGAACTTTCCAGGTTACTTGACGCGGACACGCCATGAGGATAAGAACCCCTTCTGACGATTCTGATCGTGAGCTCTTCATACGTCATGACGCGGATGCGTCATGACAGAAGGACACCTACAAATCATCAAAAACGAAAATTGAAGTCAGAAACCTGTCAAATCCAAGGAAAAATATATTTAAACTAACGAACAAAAATGAACAAATAACTAAAAGAAATTGGGTTACCTACCAATGAGCGCCTTTCTTTAATGTCTTTGGCTAGACATTATCATGTTTTGTTCATGGAGGATAAAATCTTGTGGCTCGTTTCAATGTTTCATCCTTTATATAGTCCTGATAACCCTCGTAAATAGAGTAATCCTTGAGCACACGAGCTACGGTCTTCCATGGATTAGTTGATGGCGCCAAATAATCAAGCAGTGATCTCCATTCTTCATCCACTCCTCCATCAAAAGCATTCAACGGTTCAAGATATTTGACCATAGCTACTCTTAACTCATTTCTGCAATGAGACTCAAACACTTCCGGTATAACAAAATCAATCTTATTAACAGAAGTTATAGAGTAAGAGTCAGGGGAATATAGATTAAGGGATGGAGTGGGTGTCATCGCATTTAGTAATTGCTCACTGGATTCGTTCACTAGGGTAATTTGATGTTGGAGTCTCATGTCTTCCACTTCAACTTCAACTTCCTTTTCAACTGCATCTTTGGATCCTCCTTCTTGAGACTCTTGCAGTTCCATATCACTTGTCAGGATAATTGTACTCTTACCTTCCTTAGAGTCATTGATGTCTGTGAGGGCAATTCTGATATGAATGACGACTGTTGAGACTCTTGCTGTTGAAAACTCATTGGCCCCTTTTCATAATTAACGTTGGAGTTCTCCCACCATCCTTGATCATACCGGTTTGAATAAGGGTCATACCATGTTTGAGATCGAGGTGAAGAATCTCCAATTTTTTTTTGAGATAGACACTCAGGTAGTCTTGATATTCGGGGCACATACCGGTTGAATGATCCCCGGCATAACAAATTTCACAGGCTGCAGCAGCCATTCTTTCTCTAAGAGAGTTTAGTGCCTCTAAATATGCAAACTTAGAAAACAAAACAAGCCTTATTGCCTTCCCTGGAAACAAAATCCAGTCTATCACCAAAATACGGAGAGTTAGAAGCCATAAACTATATAAAAAAAAATAAGAGAAAAATAAATAAAAAATAAAATAAAAACAAGATGAACTCAAAAAGAAACAAATTAATCTGGCACCAGGCCCCGGCAACGGCACCAAAAATTGACAGGTTGTCGAAACCTGTACAATAATAAAACCTGCTCAAACTAAAAGTAATTTCTGTAGATAGCGGTGAGCAGGGTCGAATCCACAGGGACTGGGAGTAATTGTTTCTTTTCAAATTCACAGTGACAAGGGGGTGTTTTTGTGCAGAAGGTAACAATCAAAGAAATTCAAATAAAATCTAAGAAACTACTAAAAATTAAATAACAAATTACTAAAATCAAATGAGTGATAATTAAGGATCTAACCAAGGAATAACTTCAGCAATGGTGCACCTAATTGATCATTGAAACAAAGGCAATTTCAATTATTTACCAATAAATAGGTTATAACTACCAGACAAGCGATGGCAGTCAACCCCTCCTTACTGTGTCGGTGATCAAGGTACGCCCGTTAATCACTGCTCTAATTGAGAAATAATCTTAGGTACGCCCGTAGAATTTAATTCCCCAATTGCCTTACGTATTAGAGGAGCCCTATTCTAACCAAATAACGCACTACCAGGGTTATTTTAGATTAGCCCGCGTATTCCCCTGACACAAACCCAATCATGCCAGTTATCACTATTTTGAGACAATTAAACAATTACGGATTTAACGTCCCAATTGACAATAGATTATCAAATTAACTAATTATCCGGATCCAAAACAATCAATTAATTAAACAATCATAAGCACTGTAACCAGGGAATATGCAAATACCAATAAATAAAAAGAAAAGTTAAAATTAAATCGATCTCACAATTTTAGGCGAACCAAAACCCCCATTATTCCTTGACTAGAAAAGCGGGTTTAGTTCATCCCGGATGCGAAAAAATCATACAAATTTGCAGAGAAAGCAACGGCCATCAATTGGATAAATTCACGTCGTTGCACTACTGTCGAAAAAGTAAAGCTAGAGGAAGTAGTTCATTGCTTTGTTTGGTCTTGACATCCGAGAGAAGAAAAGCCAATACGAATCCAAAAAAAAAGTCAAAGTAAAGCTAATAACTACTAAGTATTGTCTGACATGCGCAAGAATCAAAAGCAAAGGAAAAATCCTAAGGAAAAGTCAAAGGAAAAACTAAACTAAAGGAGACAGCCAAAATCCTCTACTCCTAATTCTCCTTTCTATCTAGTAGTCTCCTGTGCGGCGGCTCCCCTTCCGGAGACAAAGAAGTCCCCCGAGGTTTGCTTTCTCTTCCCTCTTTCTAGTTGCTGTCTTCGGTCAAAATTACCAAAAAGGTCCTACATCTCCTTGTTCCAAGAATGCCCTTGATTGCCTGTTATTTGAACTCTTTTCCGATAACTGTCAAATTGACACTTATTATGGTATTTTTGTTCTACTCTCTGAAATATATGCCAAATACTAAAAGTGAGTAGAATCCAGCAATTAATCCACATCGGGTCAGGTAATAGGGAAAATTAATAATAAAATAAATGATAAAATTGCAACCTATCAATTATTATGTCAAAGATCAAAATTTTTAGTATCTAAAAAATTATATATTTTAGGATATTATAATCACGTGCTTTACACGTCAACTGTTACTAGTATCTTATGTTACCGTATCAATGCACGTTGATTCATTCGAAAGTACTTAGGAAAAGCTATGAATCAAATGAGTTGGTTAATAATTCTTTGTTTAATCAGATGAAGCACCAAGATGCAATCACTTGGAGCACAATGATTGTGGCATTCACTTACTGGTACATGCGTGGCGAAGCAATTGCTGTTTTCCGAGAGATGAATCTGATTGAAGAAAATATTAACACAGATACCATGTTGAATATTACTGAAGCCTGCTCTCTTTTTGCTGATCTGAGCATATCAGTGTTGTAATGACTGAGCTAGAGCCAAGGCGGTTAGGAGTCAGGAAGTTAGTTGAGAAGTAGTTGAGAAAAGCTAGTCGAGGCTTCAAGATAGATAAGGGTGAGTTACAATGGGGGGAAATTCAGTCAAGAACTTTGTAGCAGGTTTGGGAACTTGGGGAGGATAATGTAATAGAACAATTCAACAAACTTCATCAAACTTCCACGGTGTTGGCTTACCAGGAAAAGTTTGAGGAGTTGAGAGCTGCTGTTATGCTCAGAGTTCCTGGTTTAACTGAATCGTATTACATCTCCAGTTTCCTATGTGGGCTGAAGGAAGAAATTAAGTCTGTAGTCAAGATCCACAAGCCAACTACCCTGCAATTGGCATTTGAGAAGGCAAGATGGCAAAAACACCATTTGCAGGTTATGTCTAAGCAGCACAAAATGCCCACGAAGCTAATTTTATACAGTTGTGAAGAAACCTGCACATCAGGTATTTGATAGTAGTATTAATAAAACAGCTTCCCAAGGCCCCAAGAAAATTATGCCCACTGAGTTTCAGTATAGGAATGACCACAATTTATGTTACGAATGTGGGGAGAAATTTTCTCCTGGGCATATTTGCAAGAATAGGGGGATCCATTTGTTGTTGATAGATGAAATCGTGACACAAGGGGATGAGATAGCAGAGGAAGAGAGTGAAATCATTGAGTATCAGGGTAATAAGTATGGCAGGGATGTTACATTGTCCTTACACTCAGTTTTAGGGCAACTGTCTTCCAGTACCATTAAAATGTTGGGGTATTATGGTGATCAAGAGATGTCCATTTTGCTGGACAGGGGTAGTACAAATTGTTTCATAAAACCACCCACTGCTCAACTATACCCTAAAGCTGTTAAGGATCATAGGCCTTTTAAAGTAAAGATTGCAGATGGGAAAGAATTAGTTTGTGAACAGTGGATCCCTGGCATGAAATGGCTGATGCAGGGCCATCATTTTACTCACAATGTGTATGTGCTGGATTTGGAGCCTTACGATTTGATCTTAGGGGTTGATTGGAGGGTTAAAAACCTTAGTTACCACTAAATTATTGGTCAGATCATGTTTTGGCCATCAAACTATTTTTCGTCAATAATTGACCACTAAACAACTTAATCAGTAAACTCGTAACCATTTAGTCGATAATTGCTCTTAATATGTAAAATTAGCAGTTAATCTATGAAATAGGGTCGCATAATTGTTGGACAAAATTACCCCGCATTTTACCACGTGTACGGCTAATTTCACAGATTAAGAGCAATTATCAAGTAAATGGTCACGAATTTACTGGTTAAGTTGTTTAGTGGCCAATTACTGATGAAAAATAGTTTGATGGCCAAAACATGATCTGACCAATAGTTTAGTTTTTTTTTCTACAAATGATATTAGCTTTTATAAATATTAACACTTGATACTACAAGGATTACTTACAAAAGGGGCAATAGCGCTTTCATCTAATCCATTGGCTTCTATCAGCCAACATGGAAAGTCATCTTCCTAATCTATATCATTAACTAGCTTTGATGCAAAAAGTGCTAGCCTATGACTTGCTATATTCAATGTTCTAGGCACCCAAGATATTGTGCAGTAGTCAAAAACCTGTATTAGATCCGCAATGTCTTCCAAGATGTTCGCTAGAGTCCCATCTTGTACATTGTTGCATCTAATGTGATCTGTGGCTGTCTTGCAATTTGATAGGATAGCTATCTTCCTCTAGCCTGCTTCATGTGCCATTTGGAGAGCTAATCTAATGGTTAATGTTTCTTCCATTAGAGCTTCACCTTTCTTCCATTCTACTATTCCTTTAGCTCTTATTATCTTTCTTGTCCAATGCCGTGCCACGATTCCTTTTCTTGTTCTAATCATTCTTGCATTGAGTGCTGCATCTGTACTGATTCAAATGACTCCTTCTGCTCGTGGTACCATCACCTGTTCCATCTAACTCCCAGCCCGTTCATTCTTGTTGATTGCCCCTTCTTGCTGTAGCACGTCCTCATACTCGAGCCATTCTTATTGTGCTCTCTAGACTATATCATTTGTTCCACTGCTTTGCTGTTCAAAAACCACCTTGTTGCATGCTTTCCAGATCTGCCATAGAATATTTACTGTCAAAACTATATGTTCCATCCCTAGCTCCTTTGACCCTGTCTGAGCAACCACCTCCCACCATCTCCACAAATTGCTCTGTACGTCTCTCAGCTCCTCCCATCTAACCGGTGTTAATTTCCACACTAGTTGTGCTCTTGGGCAGCTGAAAAGCATGTGTTCAGCTATTATTTCACCTTTCCTACAAACTGTATAGACCTTATCCCCTTTTCGAGTTCTTTTGTAGATAGCATCATTCACAGCTATACCATTCTACAAACACTTCCAGATGAAGTGTTTGATTTTGTGCTTTAGGTTCAGGTTCCAAAGTTGTTTCCAAACACTATGCTTCCTTATCTCCCAGGTAGCCGGTGAAATTTTTTGCCCTTGATTGGATGAAGTGTTATAGTCCCATGACATTTGATTTTCAGAAGCTGTCATTGTCCTTTGAAAAGGAGGGTGAGATGGTGCTATTGCAGGAGGATTCACACTCTGCTAGAGTGCTGATGGAGCAGGGAATATTTGCACAGAAGTATTGTAGAAACAAAATCAGAACAGCATTGCAATATTCTTGCATGGTCATAGTATAAAACTCACAGGTAACTACTGTTTCAAAAGCACTCACTCAATTACTTGCTCAATAGAAGGACATATTGGCTACACCTACATCCTTACCACCCAACCGTAGCCTAAATCATCAAATACCATTGAAACCTGATGCTAAACCTTTCAAGATTAGCCCATATAGATATCCCCACAGGCAAAAAGCAGAAATAGAAAGACAAGTCAAAGAGATGTTAACCACTGGAATTATTCAAACCACCATAGCCCCTTTGCATCTCCAGCTCTTTTAGTGAAAAAGAAAGATGAAAGTTGGAGGTTATGTATTGACTATAGACAACTTAACAGCCTCACTATCAAAGAAAAATTTCCCATTCCAATCATTGATGACTTACTTGATGAACTGCATGGTGCAAAAGTATTTTCAAAACTTGATTTGAGATCAGGGTATCATCAGATAAGAATGAACCCCTCTGATATTCAAAAGACAACTTTCAGAACCCACTCTGGTCTCTAAGAATTTTTAGTGATGCCATTTGGAATTACTAATGTGCCAGCAACCTTCCAAGCTTTAATGAACTCAGTGTTTGAGTCTTTTATCAAAAATTTTGTATTAGTGTTCTTTGATGACATTCTAGTCTACAGTCCAGATTTTGATTCCCATCTCAAACACCTATCCCTTGTTCTGGACACACTTAGAAACCACTCCCTATATGCAAAAATGTCTAAATGTTCATTTGGGCAAGACAGGGTAGAGTATTTGGGACATATAGTTACTGGTGAAGGAGTCTCTGCTGATCTTGCAAAAGTGGATACAATGTTGTCTTGGCCAACTCCTACCAATGTCAAAGGTTTGAGGGATTTTTGGGGCTGACAGAGTATTATAGGAGGTTTGTTAAGGGGTATGGGAGGATACCTAAACCCTTAACTAACTTGTTAAAGAAGGATGGTTTTGAGTGGGATGAACAAGCTGAGGTTGCTTTTCAGCAACTCAAGCGAGCTATGACTGAAGCACCTGTTTTGGCATTGCCTGATTTCTCCGGAACATTTTTGTTGGAAACTGATGCTAGCCAAAAAGCCATTGGAGCAGTTTTGATGCAACATGGCATACCAATTGCTTTCATGAGTCAGGCACTTGGACCAAAGAATCAAGCACTGTCCATATATGAGAAGGAGTTACTGTCATTAATCACTGCAATGGGGAAGTGGAGGCACTATTTGTTAGGAACACATTTCATAATCAAAACTGATCATGAAAGTTTGAAATACTTACTGGATCAAAAGATTACAACACCCCTCCAACAAAAATGGCTTGCTAAGCTCCTGGGATTGGACTATGAGATCCAATATGAAAGAGGTAAGGATAACTTGGTTGCTGATGCTCTATCTAGAAGGTTTGAACGGATGGAGGAGGAGTCTACAATGGAGAGGTGCAGGTCCATGCCATAACCACAGCAAAGCCATTGTGGCTAGCCAAGGTCTCAAACAGTTGTAATGGGGATGAAAAGGCCAAGGAGCTGTTAGTTGCACTAGCTTTGGACAAATCCAGTATGCAGGATTACTCATATCACCAAGGGATTATCAGGTACAAAGGAAGGATGTATATTGGAGCTAACTCAGATTTAAGACCCCAACTTCTCTACTGTATGCATGATTCTGCAATTGGAGGACATTCGGGAAATCTAGGAACTTACCAAAGGATGAAGAGTTATTTCTACTGGCCAGGTATGAAAAAAGATGTGGAAACCTATGTGCAGTCTTATGACATTTGTAAGAGGAGTAAAGGGGAGCATTGTTACTGTCCAGGGCTGTTGCAGCCACTGTCAATCCCTGAGCAAGAATGGTAGCAAATTTCCATGGACTTCATTGAAGGATTACCAAAATCATTTGGTCATGATGTCATATTTGTGGTGGTGGGCAAACTTACAAAATATGCCCATTTTGCCTCCATGAATTCTCACTATAACGCTGAGAGTGTGGCTTAGGTGTTCTTTGACCAAATATTCAGATTACATGGTTTGCCAAAGGGGATTGTGTCTGATAGAAACAAAGTATTTACAAGCATTTTTTGGCAAGAGCTTTTTAAGCAAGTAGGGACTGATCTCAGTTTCTCTTCTTCCTACAACCCTCAATCTGATGGACAAACCGAGAGGGTGAATAGGTGTTAGAAACTTATGTAAGAGCCATGTGTTTGCAACAGCCAGGCCATTGGAAGAAGTGGTTACCTTCGGCTGAGTGGTGGTATAATACTAACTTCCACTCTAGCTTACAAATGACGCCATTCCAAGCTCTATATGGTTATAAGCCACCTCAACTGAGTTTGAACCTGGATGACACTCAAGTTGCTGCTGTTGAAGATTGGTTAAGGGAGATGGTGAACTGGAATACATTACTCAGACAAAATTTATTACAAGCTTAGAACAGAATGAAGCAGTTTGCAGATAAGCACAGAACAGATAGGTCCTTTGCTGAATGTGATTGGGTGTATCTCAAGTTGCAGCCATATAGACAGACTACAGTAGCTCTGAGGAAAAATTTGAGTTGGCAGCAAAATACTATGGGCCATATCAGGTGGAAAAGAAGATTGGGTCAGTCGCTTATAAACTTAAACTCTCACAGGGTGCTGCTATTCACCCTATTTTCCATGTCTCACTTTTGAACCAACTGCTAAAGGAGCTCCTATCAGCAGTGAGTTACCACAGGTATCAGAAGAAGGGATCTTCACTATTGTCCTCACTGCAGTATTGGATAGAAAGGTAATTGACAGGAATGGGCAACAGGTGGAACAGGTCTTAATTTGCTGGAAGAATATGAACAAGGAGGGCGCAACCTGGGAAGATTTGACTGTTATACAAAGTTAATTTCCGTCCTTCAATCCTAGAGACTAGGATTGTTTGAAGAGAGGGCAACTGTAATGACTGAGCTAGGGCCAAGGCAGTTAGGAGTCAATAAGTTAGTTGAGAAAGGAATATTGTAGTAACAGCTAGCACAACCTAGTTACTGATAGTTACTTCAATTTGTTAGACCACCAGAAATTGGTAACACGAGAGTAGAGAATGCAAAAGGGATGATGTATGAATTGTTGTAATCATCTTCTTGCTCCATCGATAATATCTCTCTCTCCGTTCTTATGACCTTCCTTCTATTCTTATCTTTTCCTTCCTTGCATCTATTTCTTCTTGTAGGAACCATAACAAATGTCCGCTCATGCCACTGCTATTTGACATGGCTTAGCTTCTGAGGTCGCCGTCGGAATTGCTGCTTTGGATATGTACTCCCAATTTGGGGCGACAGAGGTCCATGACTACACGCTTCCTTTCTAAGCTATATGTGATTGGTTGCAATCACATAAGACCTTGATTGATCATGGTCTTATTTTTGTTGCTTATCTTTCCCCTACACTTGTTATAGCTTGGGAGTTGGGGCTAGCAATATCTCATATTTGCTTAGAACCAATTAGAAAAAGTAAATTTTCTTGAAAGTCTTAATGGTTGGTATAGGCAAATTTTGAGTTGCAGGAATTAACATACAAAATGATCAAACTTGTCAAGGAGTCCCTAGACCCCTAGTCCACTCCAAATTGTATGGGAAAGATTTTTGGAACCTTGACAATTTGATTCATGCCTTATTGGTGTCATGATTTATACTTGTATTGTACTATATGTGTTTTTTTTAAACCACCATTTGAGAGTCGCATTTAGGCTTGCAAGTGGTATAATACGTGGTCGGACAGACATTGAAATTTTAACATGATGATCACTTTATGTGTCAATTTTTCATGTTGTACATTTTTTTAACAAGCATTTTTGTGCTTCTTCTTTAAGGTTTGCAACTGGTGAAAATAATGTAGCTAGATAAATTATACTTCTGTCTAGCTAGACAAATAATGTATCTTGTAATAAAATATGCTTCTATCTAGCTACATAACTAATGTAGGTCGCCAGAGCCATTGCTAACAGCATTGCTGCTTTATATACAAGTAAGAGAAGAGTTGGGGGTCGGACGGGAATTCCAGAAGGGCACACTTGAAATCATAAACAGGACTAGGAGGGCACAATTTTGCATATCTATTACACAAGACAGTTCTATGGTTTCACAAAATACACACTTGTCACCTAGAAATACTAATATGTTTCGTACGGGAGTCCGTACAAATTATTCTTATGAGAAATAGTCACACACATTAATTAAGGATCCAACTGTCCAACCCCATCCCTTTTACTAGCTTTCCCCACAGACAATGGCAAAATCTCTTTAACCTCACAGAGGCAGAGCCATAGTCGTGAAATGGTGGTTGCAACTCTGTTGTGGAGTAGGAGACTAGTCATTCAATGACCTGCTCTGCTTCACCAGCAGTTCCTGAAGTGCTTGTTCCGGCTGAGAAAATTGGTCGGTCAACGGCGCCTCCCTGGAATGCAAAGGTGACAATCAGTTCTAAGCAAAAACATGATCATATGTATATCAACTGTTTTTCTTTAGTCGATATGTGTTTGTCAAGTACTTCAAATTAAAAGTCCAGAAAATTCGCATTCAAATTTAAATACCCACAAAAAAAAATTGATAATATTATTAATCTATGGAAATTAACAGAAGCATTGATTCCATGGATCTCTTCAGGTACGGCAGTCAAATAAACAAAGTCCAAGACTGACGGCCACGAATTGCTAAACACCTTTGATGCGACCGCCAAAAACCAGATCCGAGCTGAGCTGTGGTACGCCTGGCTGCTCGGGTGCTGCCGACCTGGGAGGGCGAGCCGAGCTAGGGGTCCTGAAAAGAGAGAGACCGGAGGCGGGACTGATGTCCCCAGAATAGCTCCGACGGTCAAGTCAGTTTAGCCTTAGAGTAGAGCAATAGTAAAAGATACTTGTGTGCGTACCTTGCGTAGTCTTGGTAGCGTGATATATATAGGACCGGGTGAGTTGTAGTTTCCTTATGGGAGTCAAAGCCCCCTTAGGGTTCGGAGTCTTCCTAGGGTTTTATGCGGCGGCCCCTAAATGTTTGGAGACGGCGGCCCATCAAGCCCGCCACAGGAGGCCCCTGACACGGCCGAGCTGGCTTCCTCATGCCGAGCTGGACCGTGCCAGCCTCGAGATATCTACCGCCGACCTGTAGCGTGCAGTATGCCGATCTGACACGTGTCATACGTGGATTTGCCCCACCACACTAGCCCCCCTTGAGTCTAGAGTCACCGAGGGGTCGCGTGAGTCTGGACCAAATTTCGAAGCGTCAGGTCAGCCTGGAGTGGGACCCACGATCCCACGACCGTGCACCTTGTTCGGGTAACCGCCACGCATGCTGTCATAACCGTCACTTCAAGGGTCACGTCCTCCCATGATGATGGTTGTCAGTTCAAGCGTTTCTCCAGGATAACCGTCCTTCAGCAATAAATTCAAATTTTCAACTAGGGACTTTTCGGCTTCCCGCCCTGGAGGCCTATAAATAGGCCCTACCAAACGTCACTTTCACGCTTCCCTTCTCATTCTCCTTCTTTCCAAATCCTATCAGCTCGCTCCTTGCTTAGAGAGCTCCTCCAAGAGTAGCGCCTCCTCCTAAGCACATATCAGCTTCTCCTTATTCACTAGTAAGTCTTCTTCTCCCTTTTATGTCTTCTTCGTCCACACACTCAGACATCACTAGCTCGGCACCTAGGCGTAGAGTAGCCCGACCTACACCCATAGAGATAATCACCTCCTCCACTAGTTCTTCTTCTTCCAACTCGTCTGAATACCTTCCTTCCCCCATACATTCTCCTTCTTTAGATATGGACCAACCCGACCAGCCAGTCCGGCCTGATGCTGGAGTTGCTGACCTAGGGATTCCCCTAGAAGTGACCCCAGCTCGGACTAGGGCGGGACCCTCCAGGGGGCCAGATATCGACTTCGGGGAAGTCGAGCTTATCCCTCCTCTGTTAGATCAGGGGAATGTTGACGAGCTGGTGGGGAGGTATGACATCCCCCCCCAGTTCGAGGCTAGGGCTGCCCGACCAGGAGAGTACGCTTGCCGACCTCCTTCTGAGTTCGTGGCCATCTACAGGGATCAGCTCGTAGCTGGTCTTCGTCTTCCCATTCCCCAATTCCTATACCAAATTCTGACCTTTTGGGGGATTCGAATAACCCAACTTGTTCCAAACGCCATCAGATCGATCCTCGGTTTCTTTATTATGTGTCGAGTCCTCGAAATTCCTTATTCCTTGGACCTCTTCAGGTCATTCTTCCAAATGAAGGTGAGCGGACCAGTTCAAGGCTGGTTTTATTTTGCTCGCAAGGGCGGGGGAGAACTCCCAACCCGCGAGCTGTTCACGCACACCCCTTCTTCCATTAAGGGGTGGAAAGCTCAGTTCTTCTATGTGAAGAACACGGGCTTTCCTCCCTTGACCTGGAGGGAGGAGACCCAAGTATCCGACCCCATTCCTCCACCTCTTCCCGCGGCCGAGCTAGACTGCCTGGTCAGTTCAGACGCCCGATTATCGGTGAAGGAGTTTAGCAATGCCCAACTCCGATCGGCGGGGCTAATTCGAGCAGAGGTGAACGACCCTGCGCCTGACCTCCGACCCCTTACCCCTGAGGAGCTAACAGCTTGTAATCCCTTTGATCTTCTCTTTCTTCCTCCTTTTTTTTTTCTTTTTCCTTGCCGCACGAACTGACTTCTTTCTTTGTTCTCAGTGAAGAGGTTCTCCCAACTATTGAGCATAGGAGGGACAGGCAGCTCGCGCACACCTACTACGGTGCCCTCCTCTGCTCCTGGCGACGTGGCTCCTCCCCCACCAGAGCCTATTCCTCAGACTGCAGCCCAGTCTGCCCTAGTTGAGGAACCCAAAAAGAAGAGAAGAAAGACGACCGTCAAGAAAGCCAGGACCGAGATGGCTTCCTCCGAGGTCCCAACACCACAAACATCCCCTGCCGACGCTTCCGCCGAGCACTATGGGGTCAACTCGGCCGAGCTACAGGCCACATCGGAGTCGCCTCCTTCTATGTGGCGAACGAGGAATATAATTCCCCTCAAACCTCCCACCGAGCTGAGCCCACACCCCCACCCCCTCCATTTCTGCCCGAAGTGGGGGCTGTCAATGAACGACCGAACTCAGTTTCCAGAGGCTGCTCGAGAGCTCGTCAAGGGTTCGGTGCTCCCTCGCGATCATCATTTCATACAGCTCGCCTCTAATTCTGAGCTGTTAGAGCACTACTACCTGAGCGCAGCTCAGGTAATTCCTCCACCATTCAATCTCTTAGTGAAGTTTCTTTAATATGTAGGCCCTCACTGGTTTGGCCTTGCAGCTCAACGTCGCAGGTGTCGAGCTGGCTCAGCGGTACGAGAACATGGGAGAAAATCTCTCCCAAGCTGACGCTGCCAAGAGTAGGCTGGCCAGTCAGCTCGAAGCAGTTGAGGCTGAGCTGGAAGCCACGAAGAAACAGCTCGCCGACTCCCAGGCCTCCTCTGAACTGGAGAAGAATAAGGTCGCCGAACTGACCGCGCAACTGGAGGCCGAGCATAAGAAGTCAGCCGACCTGATAGAGACGGCGAGGATGGAAGGACGCCAGTTGGGCGTCCAAGAGTTTAAGAGGTCTGACGCCTTCATGAACGATCTGGCTATCCTGAATGGCCCCGTCCTGCAGCTTGGCTATACTAAAGCCATGGCAGATGTTCAGTCCCTGAACTTGCCGGGCTTTGACCTCGGCAGATGGCCAGACTACAACCCTCAAGCCGTCCACCAGATCGACAGGCTTGTCGCAGGTTACTCCCATGGGCGCAACCTGGCGGCCTTGGTTGCCGACCCAACTCTTCCCGCGACCTCCCCCGAGCAGGAGCAACAAGGGGAGAACTAGAAAGATAGCACTTTGGATAGGCTGATTAGGCTAGGGTAGGACCCGAGCTGGCCAGCTCGTTTTTGTATGGCCCCCCCTATGTATGTCCTTTTGAAATGGAATAGATAGCCTCCTTTTTTATCCAACACTTGTAAAAATTTTTCACTCACTCAAAATCTTTGAATACATTATAATCCTCAGTACTGAACTAATGAAGTGAAGATCAGACCTGTCCAGCTGACTACTTCAGCTCGGGCAGGCTATTAAAGAAAAGGCCTCAAAATTGAGTTGTGCCAAAACAGGTCGAGCTAAATGAAGTGAGATAATAAAGTGAACTAACAAGACACAGAGCAGACCTGTCCAACTGATCACTTCAGCTCGGGCAGGATACTAACGAAAAAGCCTTAGATTCGAGTTGTGCCAGGTACGCGGGACTTCGCTTCCATCCAGGCGAGCTAGCTTACAATAACCTGCCCGGTCAGCTTCTTTTACCACGTAGGGACCTTCCCAGTTTGGGTCTAACTTGCCCGTGTCCACAGCTCGGCTAACGGAGTTCTTGCGTAATACCAGGTCCCCTGTCCTGAAAGAAAGGTGTCTCACCTTGGAATTGTAGTAGCGTGCGACCTGGCCCTTATACTTAGCCATTCTTATAGCCGCTTCTTCCCTTCGATGCTCGAGCAGGTCCAGGCCAAGCCGCATTTCCTCCTCATTATCCTGAGCCACAAAGTGTTGCACCCTACTCGAAGGCATTCCAATTTCTGCTGGGATACTGCTTCGACCCCATATGTCAGGACGAACGGGGTTTCCTGAGTGGCCGTCCGAGGCGTTGTACGGTAAGCCAATAGTATGGTAGGCAGCTCCTCCAGCCAACTAGTCCGGACAGACTCTATTCTTGTCTTCAGGCCGTGCAGAATGGTCCTGTTGACATTCTTGACTTGCCCATTGGCCTGGGGGTGCCCTACCGATGTGAAGTGCTGCTGGATGCCGAGCTCCGTGCACCACTCCTGGAAAGAGTGGTCAGCGAACTGCCTACCGTTGTCCGAGACGAGAGCCCTTGGTATGCCAAATCGGCAGACTATGCTCTTCCAAAGGAATTTCTGGACCGACCTGCTGCTGATGGTGTTAAGGGGCTCGGCCTCTACCCACTTGGTGAAGTAATCAATGGCTACCACCAAGTATTCGTAGCCACCTGGAGCGCGGGGAAATGGCCCCAATAAGTCAACTCCCCATTGGAAGAACGGCCACGGGCTACTGAGAGGAATCATTTCTTGAGTGGGAGTGTGATGGATTGGGGCGTTTAGCTGGCAAGACTTACACCGAGCTACCAGCTCGGCCGAGTCTCTAAAGATAGTGGGCCAATAATATCCGGCCAGCATTCCCTTCTTGGCCAACACTCTTGGGCCGACGTGATTGCCGCAGATGCCTTCATGCAACTCGCGCAAGACATAGCTCCCCTCCTCGGGCGTTACACACTTCAGCCAGGGTTGCAAATAAGATTTCCTGTATAAGACTCCCTGTGTGATCACGTACTTCTGTGACTTGAGGAGGATTTTGCGGGCCTCTGTCCTGCTCGGCGGGAGCTCCCCATGAGCCAAGTACTGGACAATGGGATCCATCCACGAGCTTACCACTTGAATGACCGCGGCGTTGAGCGGCTCATAGGCCCGACTTCTAACGACCTCCATCAGTATCCCTCGACCAGATATGCCAACCGAGGTAGAGGCCAGTTTTGACAGGGCGTCAGCTCTCTTGTTCTGGCTCCGCGGAATCTGCTCGAGTGCGAACTGCTCGAACTGGCCCTTCAGTTCATGCGTTTTGGCCACGTACTTCCTCAGTGGCCCCTCTTTGGCCTCGTAGCAGCCCCACACTTGGTTCACTATCAGCTGCGAATCACTGTAGACTTTTAACGATCTGGCCCCTAACCTCCGGGCCATCTCCATCCCCGCAATCAGAGCCTCGTACTCTGACTCGTTGTTAGAGGTTCTAAAATCGAACCTTAGTGCATAGGGCAATTCTTCCCCAGTGGGGCTAATTAGGAAGAGCCCTGCACCACATCCTTCCTTACTTGTTGCGCCATCCACGTACAATGTCCAGGTGGGATCTGCGGCCCCCGTATCCTTTCCAGCCTGGGCAGTATCCCTGGCCAGTTCCGCCTTGACCGTTTTTTCAGGATGCATGGCCTCGACAGCATCTATGGCCCGACCGACCTTAGCTGCCTCCTCGGTCTCTCCGACCTTGGCAGTTCCTTGGGTCTGCTCGGCCTCAGCTGCTTCTCCGGCCTGTCTGTCTTCGGCAGCCTCTTTGGCCTGCTGGGCCTCATCTGCTTCTTTGGACGGTCCGTCCTCGGCTACCTGCATGGCCTGGATGATCTCAGCAGCGTCTCCGGCCTGTAAGACCTCTACTGCTTCTTGGGCCTGGGTGGCCTTGGTAGTCTTTGGGGTCTGTATGGGCTTGGCTGCTTGTCCGGCGTGCGCATTTTTAGCATCCTCTCCATCTTTCCTGGCATGTATGCCCCCGGCCTGATCAACCTCTGCTCCGGGCGATCCAAAAGAAACGCCATCCGCTATGAAGTCCGCCAAGGCCTGGGCTTTGATGGCCGTCCTGGGCTGATACCCTAGATCGTATTCCGACAATTCAACAGCCCACTTTACCATCCGACCCGAGGACTCGGGCTTGGAAAGGATCTGCTTCAGGGGCTGGTCCGTCATGACTACTACGGGGTGAGCTTGGAAGTACGCCCTGAGCTTTCGAGTTGCGTGTACTAATGCCAAGACATATCGCTCTGCCGCCGAGTACCTTGCCTCAGCCCCCTGCAGGGCGCGGCTGACATAATACACGGGTTTCTGCACTTTGTTTTCCTCTCGCACCAGCACTGCACTAATGGCCCCTTCTCCCGCAGCTAAGTAAATGAACAAGGTCTCCCCTAGCTCAGGAGAGGTCAGGGCTGGCAATCTAGCGAGGTGGGCCTTCAACTCATCGAACGCCCTATGGCACTCTGGGCTCCACTCAAACTGCCAACCTCCTTTCAGGGCCTTAAAGAAAGGTAACCCTCGAACTGCCGATTTGGACAGGAACCTGTTCAGAGCTGCCATCCTCCCTGTCAGACGTTGTACCTCCTTGATAGTCCGGGGTGGAGCCATGTCCATGATGGCCTTGATCTTGTCCGGATTAGCTCTTACCCCTTCTTTGGAAATCATGTAACCCAGGAATTTTTCCGACCTGACCCCGAAAGTACACTTCTTTGGGTTTAGCCGCATTCGTGAGCTCCGAAGAACCTCGAAGATTTCTCTCAGGTCGGAGATGAACTGCTCCTGGGTTCGACTTTTCACTAACATGTCGTCCACATAGACCTCCAAGTTCCGGCCGATCTGTTTTCTGAACAGCTTGTTTACCAACCTTTGATAGGTTGCGCCCGCATTCTTTAGCCCGAATGGCATGGTAACGTAACAGTATGTTCCGTCCTCGGTGATGAACGAGGTCTTTTCCTGATCCTCCTCATCCAGGGCTATCTGATGATACCCTTTGAAGGCGTCCAAGAAACAGAAGATCTCATAGCCAGCTGTTGAGTCCACGAGCTGGTCAATCCGGGGAAGTGGGTAATAGTCCTTTGGGCAAGCCTTATTTAAGTCAGTGAAATCCACGCACATTCTCCAAGCTTTCTCCTCCTTCTTGACCAGCACCGGGTTGGCTAGCCAGGTAGGATAGTAGACTTCCTTAACGATCTTAGCCTCCAACAACTTACCTACCTCGCTTTTGACGACCTCCTTTCGCTCAGGAGCGAAGTTCCTCTTCTTCTGCTTCACCGGCCGGACGTTGGGGTCCACATGTAGCTTATGGACTGCCAGCTCGGTGGGGATTCCTGGCATGTCATCAGCACTCCAAGCAAAAATCTCAGCGTACTCCTCCAAGAGAGATTCCAAAGAACTCCTGACCAGCTCGCCCAGGCCGGTGCCGACCTTCACTGTGCGCTCGGGTCGGTCGGACTGGACGGGCAGCTCGGCTAACCCCTCGTCTGTCTCCAATCTTTCCCCTTTCTCCAGGGGCTCCCAGGACTCTAGACAAATTGTCTGAGCTACCAATTTCTCTTTGCCCTTGAGGGTAGCAATATAACACGCCCTCGCCACCTCCGGATCTCCCAGCACCTCGGCCACCCCAGCAGAAGTAGGAAACTTCATGCTGAGGTGCAAGGTGGAGCAAATAGCTCGGAGGGCATTCAGCGTGGGTCGTCCAAGAATCATATTGTAGGACGACGGCTCCTTAACCACCGCGAAGTTTACCGGGACCGTTCGGCACTTCGGGGACACCCCCACCGTAACCATGAGAGTAATCATCCCTTCCGGCCTTACAGGAGGACCTGCAAAACCGATCAACGGGGTTCGAACCGGCACGAGCTGCCTATCCTCCAGCTGCAGCTCCTTAAAGGTCTTGTAATACAGCACGTCTATGGCACTTCCGTTGTCTATGTATACCTTCTTCACCTTGAAGTTACAGGTGATGACCTCTATCACAATGGCTTCATGGTTATTGGAGGCCAAAGGGACTGCATCTTCAGGTCCATAGATTATTTCCTCATACATCTTCAATCGCTTGGCCAAGCTCTCCCCCGTGGGAGGGGGGCGATTGTGCCGCCGAGCTGCATGGCTATCTCCGCCAGCAGGTCCTCCGGCAATAGTGTTAATCACCCCCGCCAGGTTCTGTATTTCCTGCTCGGGAGTTCGGCCACGGGGCCCCTGAGGTCGGTCCCGGAGGTAGCTCGGACGTTCCGACCTGGGCCTTCCTCGTTGCTGGTCAGCTCGTTCCTCTCGTACGAACTGCCCAAGATGGCCTCGCTTGATAAGTTTTTCAATGTCTTTCTTGAGGTGACGGCAATCCTATGTATCGTGCCCCACATCGCGATGAGAAGCGCAATACAGACCTTGGTCCCGTCTGCTTTTGTCCCTGGCCAAAGGCCGAGGAGGTCGGGAGAGCCCCTCCTGCTCCATCACTGCGAGCACTCGAGCTCGGGGTGCCGTGAGGCCAGTCCAGGACTTGTCTCCTCCCATTGGGCGGCTCCTGGGGAGGCGGTCGTAAGCACTCTTCCTTCCCTGGCCAGGCCGTGCCTCCACCTGGTCGGCGCCCCTCCTGCGCTTGTCATCCCTCAACCTTTCTTGTGCACTCTTAAGGCGATTGGCTTCCTCCGCGTTGGCCTTCTCATGGGCTCGGTCTAGCATTTCCCGAACTGACTTGGGAGGTCTCTCCACAAGTTCGGTGTAAAGCTTTTGCTTGCGCAGCCCATTGATGAAGGCGGCCATGACCACCTTGTCGTCGCGATCTCGAACTTGGAGGGACTCATTATTGAAGCGCACCATGTACTCGCGCAAGGACTCCTCGGGCTTCTGTTGAATAGTCATGAGGTGAGCGGTGCTTTTAGAGTAGGCTCGTGAAGAAACGAACTGTGCTGAGAACAGCCGTGCGAGCTGAGTAAAAGACCGGATCGACCTAGGGGGAAGTCCCTGGAACCACTGACGGGCCCTTCCTTCTAGGAACATCGGGAAGGTCTCGCACCTGACCGCATCCGCGGCCGTTTGTAGGCGCATCTGCGTCATGAACACGAACAGGTGGTCTTCCGGATCCGTAGTTGCGTCGTAAGACTTCATGTTCGGAATTTTGAACTTTGCAGGCAATTGGTAGTCCTCAATATCGACCGTGAAGGGGGAAGCAATGTGCCTGTCCGCCTCGGGGTCCAGCAATAGGTCCAGCTCGTCCTGCACCTGTTGTCGCTCCTTCAGGGGGGAGAGCCTCCGGACGGGCTCCGGGTGTTCAGTTCGGGAGTTCCTGTGCGAGGGTTCTATGACCTCGACCTGCTCACGCGTGAGTTCCCGGCGCGCCCGCTTGGCCTCGGGCTCGGGACTCCCAGTTCGGGACTCTGACAGGTCGGCCTCCTGGACCTTAGGTTCTTTATTCGGATGTCCTTCCGACTGCCCTTTGAGGTAGTTCATGATAGCCTCAAAGGTGGGCAGGTTTTCCGCCACCGTCTGAACCAACTGTTCAGGCGGGATTCGTGAGGGCCCCGCCCCTCCTTCTCCAGGTGTGGGACCTCGAGCGGAGTTTTGTGGGCCACTTCGCTCGGTCCCCTTGGATCCACCAGCGTTCCTCTGCGACCTAGTCTTCGGCATGTTTTTCGCGAAAAAAGAGAATGCGTTTCCCACAGACGGCGCCAATTGATGCGAGCGCCAAAAACCAGATCCGAGCTGAGCTGTGGTACGCCTGGCTGCTCGGGTGCTGCCGACCTGGGAGGGCGAGCCGAGCTAGGGGTCCTGAAAAGAGAGAGACCGGAGGCGGGACTGATGTCCCCAGAATAGCTCCGACGGTCAAGTCAGTTTAGCCTTAAAGTAGAGCAATAGTAAAAGATACTTGTGTGCGTACCTTGCGTAGTCTTGGTAGCGTGATATATATAGGACCGGGTGAGTTGTAGTTTCCTTATGGGAGTCAAAGCCCCCTTAGGGTTCGGAGTCTTCTTAGGGTTTTATGCGGCGGCCCCTAAATGTTCGGAGACGGCGGCCCATCAAGCCCGCCACAGGAGGCCCCTGACACAGCCGAGCTGGCTCCCTCATGCCGAGCTGGACCGTGCCAGCCTCGAGATATCTACCGCCGACCTGTAGCGTGCAGTATGCCGATCTGACACGTGTCATACGTGGATTTGCCCCACCACACTTCGATATATAGAAAACATACCAATGACATTAAGCTTATCTTCTCACAATTATTTTCTAAAGGATGATTGAGCACAGGGTCAACTTCTTCAAATAATATGGACGTCAAGGTCATAAAGAACATTGAGATACACAATTTATATATTTTCAGCGTTCTGCTCCTTCCATTAATGCTGATCATACAAATGTAGCATGCTTAGAGGCGCAAAGTGACCCACATGACTGCATCTGGTATCCTGACTGATTCACTAGTATATAAAAATATTTTGATATTTTCAATCAAATTATCAAGTATATTAAAGACTTTTTACCGCAATATTCTCAATTATGAATTTACGGTCCTGAGGAAGCATTCATAGCCTGGCATATAAATAACTCCGTGATACTCTATCTATACAAATGTGTTTCTACTTACGCATAGACTAGAATTCTCTTGGATGTCAAGGGATTAAATTTGGTAACACAATCATGGTTAGAGAGAACTTTGTTTACAGTTTATTTGTTTATATGTGATATTAGAGCATCTCTATATTGTCAAGCATGTTAATTCGTGGCTTATTGGCATGCTCCTCCAATTGAGTAAATTCTTATGGTTTTCAAACATACTTGAAACTTGATTGCATTCACATGAAAGGCGTGCATATTAAATTTTTCAATATTATAATTTGCTATGCTAATTTTGACCTATGTTCTATCATACCCTTTTGGAGAGAATCAATTTTGACTTGTCAGCGAAGGAATGAATTGAAAAGTATGATGAGAGAAATGTAAGGAAAATGTTTCGAATTTTAAAATTTCTGACTTGTCATGTTGATTTCCTTACGGTAACTAGAGCCAATTCTGCACACCCTAACCCTGTTTGACAGGAACTAGGAATTTTTTTATTAATGGATAATCATGGAATGGATGGCTGACATATGACATCAGTATTCAATCAATACTACATCAATTTCCTTTTTTGATATAATATTATATCAATTTCTAGTTAGCATCATCTATTGGATCCAGTGCCATGCCCGTTCAATTTTATTTGATTCCTCGATTCGGTTATCTACTGACATGCCAATTGATTCAGTAAAAAGTTAGCATTTGCACATGATTGTAGTCCAAAATACCGTAGCTCATAGGACAGCTTGATTTTCATCTCTAGAGGCATAATATCCCTTTTAGGACTCTTAGCGATTAAAATGATTGCTTGTTAATTGATCTGCTAGAACACCTAAGTCTCACTTTGATGGACTACCTACAGATGATAATAGGGGCGAGTGTTGATGGGGCAGGGGATAGGGCGGGGGCGGGGGCGGGGTACGAGACAGGGGAGTATACCTCCACTCCATCCCCTCCCCGTCGCCCGCCTAACACTATATATATATATATATATATATATATATATATATATATGTATTACATAGCATATTTAGTAATTGTAGTCATAATAAAATTCTTCTATATGGATAATAACTATATATTTCTTGGATTTTCTAACAAGTGCTGAATAGACACTCATTAACATAGCTAAATTACATCCAACCTATCATGTATATACAAATACTAACAATTATTGTCCTCTCTTACATTGATATACTTTCCCTAACTAATCTTTAGTTTCCAAAAATTTAATACCTGAAATACTTCTTACTAAGTAACTAATGGGCATCCGCTAGACAAATCTCATTATATAAAAGAGTCAACTAAATAATTAAAACACATATGAGATGGATATAGAAATGGAACAGATTTTAGAGACAGTTTTTGCCTTTTTTTAGACGTAGGACATAGCCATGTAACATTGTTTTCAAATTCGGACCGGACCAATCAGTTCGACTGGTCGAACCACGAATAGGCCATATGTCCAGTCCAAGTCCATATTTTATGTTGAGTTGACACAAGAACTGGTCAAAACCGTCAAAAACCATTCAATCCATTCAAACTAGATTGAACCGTGAATCAAGTTTTCTTTTATTTGTCTCAAATTTGACTGAAATTATCTAAACTAATACCTAGTTCCTACACGCTAAAATGAAATTTGTTTGTTTTCAAGACTTATATGAGTTTTTATATTGTTCTTTGTGAATTCTAATATTTAGACAATTGAACATGTAAATTGGATAACTATAATATTGTTGTTATGTTAGTTGTGGTTTTAGCATTTACAGTTCTATTGGATTTTATTTAATTTCAAAAGTTTCAATGGCTTTTGTTTTATTTTAGAATATGGTGGTGGTTTATGTAGGATTTAAGATTTTTTTCTAGTAAGTACAATTGATACAAATTTATTTGTTTGAATTTACAATTTTAAAAAATCTTGTATTTAGAAATATTTAATTTTTTATCAGATGATATGTATGGGATATTGAACCGGAGTTGAACCGATCAGACCAATTGAACCTCGATCCAATCACTTCACCGGTTCAATTAACGATTTGGGTTTTAAAACATTGCCTTGCAATGTTTTTAGCTCCCAAGACAATCCCAAAACTGATAACCAACATGTGAAATCTAGATAAATAAACTTTAAGAAACATGAACATTCCAACTTCAAATCCCCATAAATAACAAATCCAAAGCCGAAGTGACCACAATAATAGGGTTAATTTCAATATACCTAATTTAACATGTCACACACCACTAACAAAGAATGTAGTTAAGAGCAAATTAAGAGCAATTAAAACACCGATGGGGTAAATCAACCAATCAAGTAAAGGAACAAATGAATACTAGAATGACCAAGAGTTATAACATATTAAAGCTCTAAAGTTTTAAACCTATATTTCATATCAACCTTAATATTAATCCAAATGGTAAATTCAAATTTTTGTCGGTAGAGGTTACTACACATGCATAGAGTTTAGTTTTATTTATAGGAAAACTGGTAGCCAAAAATAATAAAGTAAAGAAATATGGGACTGTCTAATGGGTGACCATCAGGCATACGTTAAGAAGTATTTTAGGTATTAGATTTTTGGGAAGATTAGAGTAATTATGGAAAGTACCTCAAGTATATTCATTGTGCTAATTGTTCAGATTATTTAAATATTAACTGCAACTATCATTTAATTTCCTTTTCATTGCTATACGCTATTGAAACAAAATACTTTAAAAGTAGACCATACAAATTTATAAATTTTACATCTTAAAAGTCTTACTGAGCGTAACCTCCACAAGTCATGAGTGTCCTTTCCTAATTGTTTTCCTTAAGCAAGAGAAATCAAGAGCCTGAGGTTCTGAGCCCACGAGGACTTTCCAGAACATTTATAGCTTAATGGATTGGACTTTTGCCATGTTGCTTGTAAGTTTCGACCAAAATGCCTAGGACAGTAAAGTTGTGTTGTACAATTTGTGGTTTCTAGCCAAGTGACATAGCTTGTAGATTATGTGCTTTGGATTAATAAACTTCAATCTGTACTAGTTTCATACTTATGGAAGTGTTGATGGTCTTAATTTTGGAAGGTTGACGGTCTTAATTTTATTTTTAGCACCGGCATGAGTCAGACAGACATCTAGTTGATGAGGGACACGGACGGTTGCAGGCAGCAACCGTCCCTGACAATTAACGATCAAGATTGGGCCAAAAAAATTGTAAGGTCCAAATTTCATCTTGTATCTCGTTTTTAACAACACGTGTGGAACTTACGAAATTTTGTTCTAGAGTTACGCGTTGTTGAAAGTAAGTTACATTGTGTGCAAATAGATTTATGCCGTGTGCAAAATGCATATAACCTTCAAGAACGGTTGCTTCTGCAACCATTCCAGCCCCGGGTCCGATCTTCAAGGGGGTGGGAGGGGTCGGGAGTCGTTTCGATTAGGGCCCACAATAATCGCCAGCCTTATCATCCCACAAATTACTGGTCAAGGAGTGAGATTCATCCTTTGCCTTCTCACCAAATAATGGAAAATAAGACTTTAAATTATTTGAGGAAAATTTGCCAAATTGGTCGTAACATTTTAACAAAAAATTTTTTTAGTCCCTAACATTTAAACTTAGCCGAAATAGCCCCTAACAAATAAATTATGCGCCAGCTTGGTCATAATGCTCGTATTTGCTCATTTTTCGGCTAAAAATAACATGCCTCTTTCACGCGGATATAATTTTAAGCGCAAAACTAAAAAACACACTTCATTTCCCTCTAAAAGCAAAAGTGCTCGGGACCACCATCCCTTATTTCACCTTTCCCCCTCAAATTACAGCAACAATTCTCATGCTTAACGTTAAATTTGTTTTGGAGGGGTTAGATGCGTCCAACGCTATTCTCTGGAAAGTCCACGGGCTCAATCATTCCTTGGACCTCTTCAGCCACAACCACTACAGAACCGGAAAGCATATGATCAATGATAGCAGAAACATTTTCCCCTCTGCCCGCCACCTTCTCCAATTCAACGTCAGCGTCCCGGACAGGAGTTTCCTCCGCTAGCACCTGCAAGTGGGCTTCCACATCTATGACCAATTTCTCGCCACTATGAATATTAGAGTCCTCTCCACCAATCTTTTCCTCCAAAACCTCCATGTTTGATCCCGCCACTAGAACTTCCTCTACTACTAATCTCTCTCCACCACCAACCACCTCGGCCTCCACTTTGGCTTCTGCATCAACATCCAGCGCTAGTGCTCCATACATGTCCTTTGTCCCTTCGTGTCTGCCTTCTAAGGAGGCCTCCATCTCTTGTGTCACCACCTGGCTCTCCAATTCGGCACCTGGTGCCAACACTTTGCTCTCTTTACATGGCACCTTTGAGCTATCTGAATTAGGAACAAATTCACATTGTGCGGTGTCATTGATTTCTTCTTCACCAATCAGTTTTTTCACTTCGATTATCTACTTTTCACTAGCTTGTTCAGGCTAGGGTTTATTTATATTTGATGAAAACGTTTCTCCCTCGTCTCCCATAGGAAACGAATTCGGAATCCTAACCTCAGATTTTAGTGTATACAGGTTTGTTTTCTTCTTTATCTATGCATATACGTCTTTCGATTTTGCCCTTCAAATTATGTCCACGTAAGTGAGGCATACTATTTTTAGCCTATGAAATGAGCAACTATGAGTATTAGGACCAAACTTGCTCATAATTTATATTTTAGAGACTATTTCGACTGATTTTAAATGTTAGGGACTAAAAAATTTTTTTTTGAAAATGTTAGGGGCCAATTTAGAAAATTTTCCATTATTTGAAGGTTCCTAACTTTTATACAAGATTCCATTTAGTCTTCAAATTATTCTAAAATTTAGTCAAACTAGCATTCTGGCCGGGGTTTATATCTCTAAATTAGTTGCTGAGATTTTTATGGCATTAAAGTTCACTCTCTATAGTGTTTTGGTTGTAGATTTTTTTGAATATTTGTTGTTGATTATGTTTGATAATAAATTTGTACCTAAAAAGAAATATATAGAATGAGGTAATAGTTTTTGATATTATATGTGATTTGATTCTTGATGATAAACATCAAATTCAAGTGTTTTTCTTTGATGTGTACATGAGGAACAATGATGAAATTATAGATTAACTAAATAACATGGTCTATGAGGAACAATGATGAAATTATATTATTTTCTCTCATATTGTCATGGTATTAGATTAATTATTGGTTGGATTTAGATGTTACAAGATAATAAAACTTAAAGGAAGTTGTGTAATTTTTAAAAGCTAAAGGGAGGCTAGTGAAATACCTAGAAATCTCATGATAGGTTCTAAAATTATCTTTAGAAGTAATGTTAGGGTACAAAATTATGCTCCTACCTCTACCGCCTAAAGTGAAGCTATTATACCTAGGGGTGGGCACGGGTCGAGTACCCGCCCCTAACAAGATTTGGCTGACCCGACTTTAAAATATCGGATCAGCCATGTTGCGACCCTAACCCGCTCCTAATATTTTCGAGTATCCGAAAAAAAGGGGCAGGTCATAGGGTACCCGCCCCTAAAAAAAAAAAACTATTTTTCAATAAAAAATATTTTTCACTTAATATCAACATGTTTTCCAATAAAAAAAGGTATGCTTTCCAATTAACATTGGTAGAGATATTATAATCAAAATTCATACATCACCATTCTCACACATTTCATCCAATAATCAAACCGATTTCATAAATTTAGTACATATTAGAATTATAATATCTAATAGATAAAACAAAATTTTATGATAATTTTGAGTACGTCACTATTCTCACGCATTTCATCCTTCTACAACATAACAAACACAAGGATAATAAGTATATGGCAACTTTAATTTTCCAACTTTTCCAAGTATAACAAACACAAGGATAAAACGAAGTTTTATGATAATTTTGAGTACATTACCATTCTTATGCATTTCATCCTTTTACAACATAATAAACACCAGGATAATAAGTATATGCAACTTTTCCAACTTCCTTAAGGATATTATGGTACAAGATTGCATCTAAAATGAGTCGATTGTGGAATCAAGTCCGGAAAAAAATTGAACAGAGCTAATAATTTTTTAAGAAAGTATAACCAAAATAATCTTGAAAACTTTTCCCCAACTTTCTTACATCTTTGGAATAGACCTTGTTGCATTAAAGGTGATCAAAAAGAAAAATAAATTTCTTGCACTAAAATAAAGGAGACAAATTTAAGAGACACAATTTCAATAAAATAAATAAATAAATGAAAGACACAAATGTTTTAATTATCTAACTAACAGAAAATTGGAGCTCCAAACACAAATTTTTGATTAAATTGATGAAAAATTTGCAGGAAAGATCGATGGAAATAGAATAAAAATGAAAAAGGATGAAAGGGGTGAATAATGTTTATGATAGAGTTTCACAAATTTTTCTTTATTTTATTCATTTGGTTCAGGTTTCACCAAGGATATTCACTTTTTTTAGACAAGATGAGGAGAGACGGATCATATGAGATTAAAATATGAGGTTGTGAACCACTTTACTTATACTTAGGATTAAAAATTATAAAATTATATAATGAACCCTTATTTTTTTAATATTTATATAATATACTTTGCGGGTCGGGTACCCGCGAATTTTTATTTTGTTGATCCGTATCCGTATCCGTTTTTGCGGGTACCCGACCTACATTTGCCCTGTTAAGAAAAATCGGATCGCATATCCTATTTTTCGGATCGAATTGGATCGGATTAATCGAATTTCGGATCGGGCCGGATTTTTTGCCCGCCCCTAAATTTATACCTACCAAAAAAAAAAAAAAGGAATCCATCAGTTTGAATATCATGAACTTTAGAAAAGATGCAGGCATTTGAAAAATTTATACGAACAAAAAGAAAACAATCACGTGGTGGATAATAACTCTTTCTCTTTGATAGCCATTTCTGATTTCTCTCTCTAGGTAGCGAAATTTCAACCTTCTGGGTGGTGGAAAAAATTTCAAATTCCAAGTGTCCGTACCATCTCTTTTCGAAATCCTAGCATCCCAAAACGACAAAAACTCGTCAAAATCTTCTTCCTGTTTTTATGGTCAAAAGCAAAAGGGCTCAAAGCTAGTTGAACCAGATTGACTACCATTAGCCATTGCAGTGATCGAGTACTTCGTTTTTGCTTCAGAATACGCTATCAGTTTTACTTTTAAATCGCTTTCTCTTCGTCTTTATTCTTCACAGTTGATAGTTCTAAACTTAGTTTTCAGCTACTAGCTACTTCAGTGCGCCTTCATTTTGTCTATTTTCTTCTGTAGCAGGTAGTCGTAGCTCTTGTTCTCTTAGTTTGTGTTTTGCTTCATGCTAAAGGACTAAGTTTTTTCTGATTTCCTGCTGTTACAGACAAGTTAACAAGTGCCATTCGTTGGGCAAGATCTAAGGAAACTTACAAGGATTGCACCAAATGGCTGATGAGCTAGGGGAAGTGCTGAGGAAATTTTTCTTGTCGGAAGAGGAAGCTATTGGGATTCAAATGGAGGGGGAAGATATTTCTCAATGTTCAGAGGAATGCAAGCAGAGTACTATTGAAAAATTTGAAAGTAATTGAAATTGGGATGAATATATTTCGGTTTGTGTTTGCTAATATGCATGATAAGGATAGGATATTGAACAGTAGACCATGGATTTATGATAATGTACCCTTAGTTGTGCTTCCTTGGAGAGAAGGCCTGGAAATGGACAAAAATGCTTTTAATAAAACTTTGATATGTCTGCAAATCTGGAACACTGGATAAGAAAAGATGTCGGGAGGAAGATTAGGGGCATTTTTCTCTTTGTGAAGGCAGTTATTATCCCTAACAATGAAAGTAAAGATGGAAAGCATTTGAAAATTCTAGCTGAAATTGATTTAGATCAACCAATGCTAAGGGGAACTATTGTTAAGATGAATGGTCTAATTAGATGGGAGGAGTTTAAATATGAACGGTGTCCTGATTTTTGCTTTGGTTCTGGGATAATGGGACATACTGAGAGAAATTGTAAAGAGAAAGAAGCTTATATGGGGAGGAAGTCTCAATTTGGAGCATGGTTAAAAGTGAGTAATCCAAGGAGTCCTGCGAAGAGGCAGGCTAGCTCTAGTCAGAATGATGAGGATTCGAGTGAAACAGAAAAACATAAACAAGAAGAAAAAGAGGTAAGGATTAGATTGATGATAGCTTGGAAAGAAAATGTGGGGGATAGGAATGAGAATGGTGATGGAAATGGTGAAAGGAATGACAAGGATAGGTCTGAGAATAGGGGTAGCAGGAGTCAGATGCCCAGAGAGGATCAGGTCAAAGAGCCAAACGGTGGTAACGGGAGTACAAACTTATATAGGGAGGAAAGAAAGGAAGACTCAGGGGGTACTAAAGTTGAAGGGAGAGGGAAAGGGAAAGAGATGATGGATGTTGGGCTGGAGGATGATTGGGGATTAGCTGTAGAGATAGGTGAGACAGGGCAGGAGGACATTACGTGAATAGACGGCGTCAATGAAAATAGAAAGGGAAGGGAAGATAGAGGGGAAAGTAAGGAAGCTAATGTGCATCTGCTGGAAATGAATGATGAGTGCAAAATGGTTAAGGAAAATAAGAAGGGAAAATACAAGGGGAATAGAGGCTCGAGAAGGTTAGTGAAAGAAGTGGGAAGTAGGAAGCCTTTATTAGATTGTAATGGAAGCTTACTAGGGACAAAAGAAAAAGGAAAGAGCAAAGGGATTACTAAGGAAGGAAGGGACAGTGAGGGGATGCAGGAGAATGGCCAAACCAAGAAGCTCAAAGAGGTGGAATATTTGGAAAGAGATGAGAGTATCCTGAAGGTGGCGGAGTCCAACCTTAATGGGGCTCGCAAGTGTCAATGAATCCTCTAGTGTTGAATCATAGAGGTGTTGGGAGCCCTTGACAGTTTTCTAATTAGAGGAGGTTGTTAAACTCCACTCCCCAAATTTAATTTTTTTATATGAAACTAAAAACAAAATGTGTTATGAATAAGGTTCAGATGAAGATTAGGTATGATAACCTGTTTGTGGTGGATCCAGTAGGTAAGTCAGGTGGTTTAGCTGCCATGTGGAGGAATGATATGAAGGTGAGCAGGTTATTTACACTGATTTTACTATTGAGTTACTCGTAGAGGACTATCAAAGAGACATTAAGTGGTGGTTTATAGACATGTATGGCAGCTCAGTTAACTAGATTAGAGAAAAATAGTGGAACATTATTGGCCAAAGGAAAGTAATATGGGTGAATAATTAGACACTAGCAGGAGATATGAATGATATTTGGTCTAATGCAGAGAAATGGGGATGAAGTAAGAGGTTTGAGTCCAGATTTAGAGTGTTTAGAAATTTTATCAGAATTAATAAATTCTCAGATTTGGAATTTAAGGGGAACCATGAACTTGGTGCAATAAATGAGATAGAGAAGGAGAGACAAAGGAGAGGCTTGACAGAATTTTGACTACAACGGCTGGAAGGAAGCTCATGAAAGGGCTAAGTGCACACATATTCACATTGAAGCCTCTGATCATTGTATGATGCTACTGGAAACAGAACCAAAAAAAAAAAAGTAACTAGAAACAAAGATTCTATTTTGACAGAAAATGGCTTGAATCCAAGGAAGTAGGAGAGGTGGTTAAAAAAGCTTGGGAGAAAAGGCAAAATGGATCTAGGTTCTTTAGACTGTAGAATAGAATTGAAGAGTGTAGATTTGAACTTATGAGATGGAATAAAAACTTAAAAGTGTAATGCAAAGAGGGAAATACAGGAGTTAAAGCAGAAAATTCAAAACATCAAAGACGAGGGTGGGCTTAATAGAAAAGATGAAATCTGTATACTGCATAAAAAACTTGTTGAGGCATGTAAGAGAAAGGAAATTTACTGGGGACAATTAAATGACTTCAGGAAGCGAATAAAAATACTAGTTACTTCCATACTGTGGTTGAAGCTAGAAGGAGGAGAAATACAATATCTACTCTTCAGAAACAAAACGGAAATTGGTGTGAACTTGAATTTGAAGTGGAGGAGGAAGTGACTGACTACTTTGGAAATCTCTTTAAATGCTCACAGTCAAGCCAATTTGATGCAATTCTTGAAAGAATTCCTCAGACAATTTCCAGTCAGATGAACATTAGCTGAAAAGATCTGTTTCAGAATGGGAGATTAGGAAGGTTGTATTCTCTCTGCATCCAAACTAGGCACCAGGGCCTGACGGCATGACACCAATATTCTTTCAGAAGTTCTGAAATGTGATCAAAGGTGATCTTATTGCTGCTATTTCTAGGTTTTTTCATTCTGGCAATTTGCTTATGTCTATAAATGAAACCATTATTATTCTAATCCCAAAGGTTGAGTTTCCTGTGATGGTGTCACAGTTCAGGCCAATCAGCCTTTGTAATGCTGTTTATAGAATCATCTCCAAAGTTCTTGTTAATAGAGTTAAGCCTTTACTAAAACATTGCGTCAGTCTGAATCAATCAGCTTTTATACCTGGTAGGCAAATTCTAGATATTGTGGTAATTGCTCAAGAGTTTTTCCATTACCTAAATACAAATAGAAATGGTGAATTTGCAAATATGGCTCTTAAGCTTGACATGTCAAAGGCTTATAATAGAGTGAATGGTTTTTTTTTGGCAAGCATTATGCAGAAAATGGGATTCTGTCCTAAGTGGATTCAGTGGGTGATCAAATGTGTGTCTTCTGCTAGATATTCTTTTAATATTAATGGGGAGAAAAAGGGTTATGTGAAACCTGAGAGGGGGCTCAAACAAGGAGATCCCCTATCTCCTTATTTGTTTGTTATAGTTACTGAAGGTTTGTCTAGTCTGCTTAAACATGCAATGCAATGTCAAAGAATATCTGGACTGAAAATTGCAAAAGAGTGTCTACTATTTCTCATCTATTTTTTGCAGATGATACTTTAATTTTCTGCAAAGCAACAAAGGAGGAAGAGCAACAGGTAATGCAGATCTTGAAGATTTATGAAAGTGCATCTGGTTAAATGATAAATGCAGATAAGTCATCTGTGTTTTTTGGAAAAACATGAGGAAGGATAAAAAAAGGAGAAGTAATAGAGGTGCTAGAAGGCGTGAAGCAAGTACAACAGAGCATATACTTGGGCGTGCCAGTGGTTATAGGGAGGACAAAAAGTAGGTGTTTATTTATACAAAGGAGAGAGTGATGACTAGATTGAAGGGGTGGAAAGAGAAACTTTTGAGTCAAGTTGGAAAGGAAGAGATGCTAAAATCTGTCATATTGGGAAATGCCAACATATGCAATGGGAAGTTGTAGACTGACTAAGGGAATTTACGTAGATATCTGTAAGGAGATGGCAAAGTTTTAGAGGGGAGAGAAGGAGAAAGAAAAGAAAATTCACTGGTTGGGTTGGGACAAACTCACAGAAGTAAAAGGAAAGGGGACAATGGGTTTTAGAGACTTGATGGAGTTCAATACAGCAATGCTAGCAAGGCAATTGTAGAGAATTTTGCCTAAACCAAATCTGTCATATTGACAAATGCCAACATATGGAATGGGATGTTGTAGACTGACTAAGGGAATTTACGTAGATATCTGTAAGGAGATGGCAAAGTTTTAGAGGGGAGAGAAGCAGAAATAAAGGAAAATTCACTGGTTGGGTTGGGACAAACTCACAGAAGTAAAAGGAAAGGGGGCATTGGGTTTTAGAGACTTGATGGAGTTCAATACAGCAACGCTAGCAAGGAAATTGTAGAGAATTTTGACTAAACCAAATTTGATGATAAGTAGGATATTGAGAGGAAGGTATTTTGTGTGTTATTTTTTTGGGGGGGAGGGGGGGCGAGGGAATCAATTTGGGGAATGAGCTTGGCTAGTGCACGTGATATGCTGGAAAGGAGGGCAAGAAATAAGGTGGGTGATGGGAGTACAATTGATGTCTAGAATGATAGGTGGATACTTGATAGGAAGAAGGATTGGTTACAATAGTAAAGCCACTTGATTGTTCAATACAGAGAGTAAATGAGCTGATACAGGATGAAGAGTGGAAGATGGATTTAATAAGGTCAATATTTAATGAGGTTGATTGCAGGAACATCAGAAACATTCCTATCAGCATATAAGGACGGATTAGTTTGGCCTTGCTCTTCATCAGGAGAGTATACTGTGAAGACAGGATATACATTGATAGTAGGAATGAGCAGAATTCCAAAGCACGAGAGTTTATTTGGAGCTTAAATATGAAGCATAAACTAAAGCAGTTTATTTGGAAATGTTTGCACAGGATGTTGCCAGTAAATGAAGTGATTAAAAGCAGAATTGGGAGAGGGGAGGAAAAGTGTTTATGCTGTGGGGAAGGAACTGAAACATTGGAGCATATGTTTTTCTTTTGCAACAAGCAGAAATGATATGGAAAGCTGCACCTATTAAATGGGATGGAATTGATAACTTCAGACATAATTTCTGGCTGTGGTGGAATAGCCTGATGGAAGCCCAGCAAACGAGGGAAGGGAGAGAACATAGAGTGCTGATAGTAAATATCTTATGGCAGATTTGAAAAGCAAGGAATTGAGCACAATTTAATAGGGAGAAAAGATGTCCAACAATGATTGTCAACAAGGCCATGCAAGGATGGCAGGAATATGAAATGGCTAATCAAGAAATGGATGGAGTTGAAGAAGAAATAATTTCACGAAGTCATGACAGATGGAAACCACCAGAAGAAGGGGTTGTTAAGCCAACACTGATGCAGCAACAGATATGAAGAAGAGGAGTTAGTTGGGGAATAGTGGCCAGAAAAGAATGTGGTGATATTATTGGTGCTTGAGCAGGAGCCGAAAGAGGTACAGTGACCCGATAGTGGAAGATTCCTGTGCATTCAGAAAAGCTCTACTTAAAGCCATGCAGGAGGGATGGAGGAATGCAGAAATACAATCTGATTGCAAGGTGACAGTGGACAAGATTTTGGAAGAGGATACACATGATGCAAAGATTGGAACTGTAATGGAAGATATTAAGTTGCTAAAATAGAAATTCTGTAATGTTGTTTCTCATTCATTAGAAGAGAAGGTAAATGTGTAAGTCACAAATTGGCAAGATTTGCCTTAAACTTAGGTGATGATGTTCATTGGAAGGTTTCCTTCCCTCTCTGGTTAACTATATTAGCTGGGGAAGATATAGGAGCAGTTGCTCCAAGACTGTACACAGATTATGTAAACCTTGTTATTATGCAATATAATATGCTGTTTTTGTTGTAAAAAAAAAACAAAAGGGTAAATAATATTGACCTCCCTTTTAGTTTTGAGAAACATTAGAGACCACCCCCAAAATTTCATAATAACAGAGACCTCCCTTCATGTGTTCTCTATCCATCATCATCAATAACAAGTGCGTGTGAACAAATTTACTCTAGACTTTATTTTTGCTTTATTACTTTTCTTTTTTATTCCCTAGTCTCTCTTTGTTATTATTATTTTTTCCCTCAGGTCATCTTTCCTATTTTTTGGTTTCCCAAAACATCCGTGCCTCTTATGCTCTTGTAACGCATTAGAGAATCTGACTGAAATCTGTTGATTATTATTTCAAAAAAGCATGGCCAAACATGAGACAGAGTAGACCAAATAGTTCTCAAGGCCAAAATACAAATCAAAAGGCAAACGAAATAATACAAAATTTTCCTCTTACTAATTAGAGTAATTGTTTTCTTTAGATCATGGTAAACCTAAAACCATTTTTCTACAACAAAAAATATAAAAGAAAGTGGCTTCGGGTAAGTTTAACATAGTACTTTTTTTAGTGTAAGTGGGAGATCTCAAACTTAGAACCTCTCACTCATACTCTCTTCCTCCGTATCATCCAATCTATCCCTTCCCACTCCCTCCCCTTGTGCCACCTATCCATCCCTCCCCCTAAACATTGTACTTGTTCATCCATAAATCTACATGTACATGCCTAAGCTTAGAATTATGGGTAATTTAATACAAAATGCAATGGGTAATCCAATAAATTTTAAAGATAAAGTGCTAGTGTCTGTTGTTTTGCTATCATTGTAAAGAATATTTCAGAAACAGATAGAGATATTGTGAGATGCTGTTAACTCCCATTGATAAGTTTACACCAGGAAAGATTGTAATTTTGCTTAAGTACAAAATAGGGTAGAGGTTTTTTTGTTATTCTTAAATCTAGAAGCAAGATCTTCATTTTTTTTAATAGATTAGAGGGAAGATTATCATATTTTTCCCCATATGAAATTTAGGAGGTAACGTTAACATGGGAGGACAACCCCCCTTTCCAATATACAATATGAAAATTAAATAAGTAGTTTATAGTAATCTTAGTTTTGGGGAATAAGAAATAATTTAGTTTAATTACCTTTACTTTATATGAATTTAACATTACTAAGATGAACTTAAATATTACCTGTTTGATAACCCAATTCAGTATTTAAACTTAATAGGTTCAGATTTTAATTTGTTCAGAATGTCAGATAACCAAAAATAAAACATTTTAATTAACTAAGTGACACTGAAATGCTTAGGCAAAACTTTGTCCAAAAAATAATTCACTTATCACTTAATGCAATATATGCTCAAATGTATCATATTTAGTAATTAACAATTTAGTAATTTAATAGATTCAGAATTCATATTTTAATTTTCAAACTTCAATTTCATCAAATGCACCATAAGTCAAAAGTCAACCTTGGAAGGAACGAAGTTTTCAAATAATATTTGAGGGGGGATAATAAATAAGTAGATTTTCAAATACGAAACCAATTAAAAAAAGGATAATTTCACAAACCTCTTTTGAGGTTTCTAACTGTTTCATTTGGGACCCTTAAACTTTGAAAAATATCACTTATCGCCGCTATGTTAAGCTTGTATAATTTACTACCCATTTTAGAATAATAATACTAAAAAAAATCATTCTGGGAGAGTAAATATATTACAAATTTGCCCTTTGATTGTCTTACTTTTTATTACAAAAACGTGTGTATATTATTAATGAAGAAAAAATAAAAGTATGAAGGTTTACTCTAATTGAACAAAATATAGTGTTTTTTCTAATATCAACGTTAATATTTGAAAGTTTTGAAGTTTTTATAAGTTACAAAGATAATATTTTCTTTATTGAAAAGTGTTTTGGGTTAGTTTAAGAAATTTTATAAATCATATATATTTGCTTGAATTTTCTAACTTTTTTGTCCAAATTGATAGCTTGAAAACTAAACAAATACAACATGCTAAAACTAATATACAAGAGTATTGTAAATCATTCGTAATTTTAGGTAATTAACTTTTTTTTCCAAACCAATGATACAAAAACTATTAAAGAGTTTTCAATCTTATTATCAACTTTTAAATTTTCATTAAGAATTACATTGATCAATTTACAAAAATTAAAAGATAAATTTGGTGTGCTGTGACAATTAAGAAATCACAAGAAAAGGGCAAATCTAGAATGAAATTGTATTCCTTCCCCTACAATGAGTTTTTCAATATTATAAGTAACTTTGTATTGATCTAGCATATATGAAAAATGAGCATGAGAATTATAGTGTGAAGAAAGAGTTAGTTGAGCGAATAGTAATTGATGAGGTAAAATTCAAGAGACTTGAAAAAGAGAGAGGCTGAGAGTAATGAAAGAGAAAAGTCAGCTATTGAGTTAGAAAAAGAGAATGAAAAGTCAGAAATGAGCTAATTTTGAGTAAGGGTGCGAGATCCTATGTTTCTTCTAACGATCTTAACTTTACTTTGTTTAGTGTTAATGATCTTTTGCATGTTGAATGAAGTGAAGTAAAGATGGTTTTGATATACACCATTTCTAAACCTTTTAATGGATTGATGATCTTTCAAGGAATTGCAAATTTCTACCATCAATCTATGACAAAGTGCACTGCCTTTGTAAACAAGTCTCTTGCATTGGAAGGGAGTTATCTTTTGAATAATTTTGAAGCTGAAATTTTCACTTTAAATTCTGATTTTTGTGTTTGTTTGCATGTTAATAGTTCTAGTGTAGAATTGAGTCTTTTTCAGTATTGCAATTATTTATGTTGTGAGAGTCCAGTTTTGAATCCTTATGATTCATTTATTGTCTTTGAGTCATGTGATTATTGTGTTAGTATTTGTGATGCATGTGTGTCGTTAGGGCTTGTTAAAAGTCGTTGAATGATGCATGGAGTCCAAACTTTTCCTACTTGTTATCAGTTAGGTGAGCTTAGTAATTGCAAGTCTTTCATCATCATTCATTCTTCTTCTTTCGTCTTTGACCCAGGTATCGATTCAAGGTCGAATGATTTTCATGGGGAAGGAGTGATAGAGGATCGAATAAGCTTGGTGGAGATTGTTCATGCTTCATGGTTCGTGAGTTGATATGTGCGAGTGGGCTCGCACTCAAATTGAGTAGAAGGCATGTTTCTTGCCTCGCATTCATCAAGACATTCGCTGAGTTGCTCCTATGTAGGCAAGCACTCAATTTGAGGACAAATCGTCTTCAAGAAGGAAGGAATGACACGAATCCAAGCTTGGAAGAAGTGTAACTGGGGGATCTAACCGAGCTAACCGTGGAATGGATTATAATTGGTTGGCAAAATTGGTAGAGAAAATGTAGAAACCGTTCGACGGTTTCTTGTCGGACTAACCTTTTCAATTTTTAGCGACTTTTGTAGTTTTAAGTAATTTTCTATTTCCTGATGTTTGTTTGGGTCTTGTAAGCCTACTAAGGCATTTCTAGTCTATGTAGCATGATAATTGTGTCTTATTAGACTTTAGGAAGTTGTGCCAAGTTTAGAAATCAAGTCAAATAAGGAAACTTGCATTGTTTTCAACTTAGATTAGGTTTGCTTCTTCAAAAGCTATATATAGCCAAGTTTATGATATTTTCAGTAGTTACACAATATGAGACGAATAAAAATTGAGAATTTTCTCTTTCTTGTTCCTTTGGGAGCATCCCTTGATACATAGTGAATTGTGTATCTTTTTTTCAAGTTTGGCTTATCAATTCAAGATTACGTTGAATTGTGGTGCCATTATACCATCATATCTTGGTTCGCTATCTTGTTAAGTTGTAGGTTCAGATTAAGTTCGAGCTTCATAACTTCGTGAGTTGGAGGGGTCGAGGTTTTTTCATCCATTTGTTCTATAATTTGGTCAAGATACATCCTTCCGTTACCTGTACAATTTGTTTCTTCAAGAACAGGAGTTTGGGGATTCGAGGTCACATCATCTCCTCATACTCGGCATCATCATCGGTCATGACTTCACCACTTGTTAATATCAACATGATGCAGTTATTAGGACATTGAGAAGCCACATGTCCAAATCCTTGACATCTAAAGCATTTGGTATTTCGATTTGTTGGTTTGGAAGCCTCTTGAACAGCTTTAGTTTCACCTCTTTGAACTAGTTTAGCCATTTTATCTCTTGGCTTTGATGGTGGAATTGGAACGAGGGCTCTTCCTCCTTTTTTGGTTGAGAGTTCCTCCAATTTCCAGTTCGAAGTTGGAATTTGGACAGTCACTACCCCTCCTCTTGATTCACTTTTCTACCTTTACCACTTTGTCTGGCAACTCATTCATATCAAGGTAGTGTTATAACTCCACAATATCCTCAATTTCAGCCCTTAATCCTCTCAAAAATTGAGCCACAGTTGTTTCAAGATTTTCATGAACATCGGCTCTCATCAGCCATTTCCATCTCCTAAAAATAGTCTTCAACTAACATATTGCCTTGAATGAAAGTTTGTAATTTATTGTGAAAATCTCTATGGTAGTAGGCTGGAATGAAGCGTTTTCTTATTAACTTCTTTAGTTCATCCCATGATCTCATGGAACGTTCCTCATTTCTCCTCCTACTTGTGCGAATTTGATCTCACCAAACCGCAGCGTAGTCGGAGAATTCAATAGCGGCTAGCTTGATTTTTTGGCTCTCCGAATAGGAGTTGCATTCGAAAATGAGTTCAATCTTTCTTTCCCACTCAAAGTAGGCCTATAGATCAAACTTGCCTTGGAAAGAGGGAATTTTGAGTTTAACTCCTTTAATTTCATCATCTCCTCGCTTGGAATTTCGCTTTGCTCCCCTCAACCGGTTCTCCTACTCATCAAGGTCATCCTCATGGTTCGAATCACTTAATTCATCCACAGGAGGTTTCTTTTTGGATGAGCTCTTTGATAGACCAGATTGTTCCACTTTGTCTTTCAATGCATCAAATCGTTTGTTCATTCGATTTATCTCACCTTTCAACACTTCTAGGACGAGTTTCAGGTCATAAGGGTTAGCACCTGAGTCATTACTTTGAAACATATTTAATTTAACCTACAAAAGAACAATGGTTAGTAGTAAAATGCCTCACTTCACTCCCTCACGGTGTTTCCACTCGCTTTCGTGTATCACTCAAGTGTTTGAACACTCTAATAATCTCACTAGCAACTCTCTAATTCTTTGATCCCCTCACTTGAAGAAATCAAAAATTTCTCAAGTTGTTCAATGTCCTATAACCAACAATTTCACAAAGGGAAGCGACGTTTATGAGGTGCGGCTCACTTGAGTTGAGATGATCTCGAATTTGACAGATTTTAGTGACTCAAATATGTGGAAGCTTGCTGGAAAATTTTCAGGTTTAGTTCGAATAAGGAAGTCACAAGTTTAGGAAAGTAACTAACTTGGACAAGGAAGACTTTTAGTCCAAGACTGATTGGACTAACTTGGACTACCAAGACACGGTTAAAAAAACTAGAAACAAGACTTAGAATAATTTAGTTTTATGGCTGAACAAACAGAAATCTGAACACACGACGCAATGGTAGAATTTTTAGAATCCTAGAAAACACTTCTACCCGACAAAGAGTGACAAGAATTTAGAAACTGGATTAGTGATCAGATTTGGAAACTTGTTTTAGGGAACTTGGATTCACTTATAAGAAAGAAAGAAGTGGTTTCAAGAACTTCCCTAAGCTGCTTAATCAAGTCCAAGTTGGACAAGGTAATGTGACCGGATTTTGTTAAGTAACAAACCAAGTCAACTTAGAATTCCACTTGCAAGCTTTTTCATGAGATTTGATCAGTACCAGATTTTCTTCTTCTTCCTTTTTTTTTTTTTACGTGGATTAGATTCTTCTTCTTCTTTTTTTGTTCAAGGTTGCCAAATCAAAACAAATAGCCACAGGTCCTTAAGTTCAAGAAGATGTTTCGGTTTCAATTGGTTCAAAGTTTTGGGAAGTTGGCTTCAAGATTTTCAAGAACCCAAGAATTTCAAGGTTTGTTGCTGGAAATTAGTCAAAGAACTCAAGAAATTCAAGATTTGTCTAGAATTCAAGATCTTCAAATGTTTTTCCCAAGAAACAAGTAAGGAGCAAGAATCCAACAATCAGCCACGGATTTCCCCAACAAAGTAACAACCATAATTTTTTTTTCTTTTACTCTAGATAACTCACAACTTCAAGAATAATAGAAACAAGACTCAAGCTGCAATAAAACATGATTGCAAGCAACAAAAACACAAACGGACGGCAAAGGAAAGACACGGACAGATTTGAGGACACGGCAGATTTGA
This sequence comes from Coffea eugenioides, assembly GCF_003713205.1. NCBI lineage: Eukaryota > Viridiplantae > Streptophyta > Magnoliopsida > Gentianales > Rubiaceae > Coffea > Coffea eugenioides. The sequence continues at coordinate 46,861,798 of NC_040037.1, forward strand.
AACACAAGAAAACTTACGATAAAAGACACAAAGGAAAAGATATACTTGATATCGTCAACTAGCTCTGATACCAAGCTGATATGAACCAACCACGAATGGCATAAACTCGTATCTCACACAGTGCTTGATCTAGATGAAGAATCAAATTGGAGTTGCGGAAACTCTTGACTCTTCTAACCCACAAAATTGTGAATCTTGAATTTAATTTCAACACACAACTTAACAAGACAGTGAATCAAGGTTGTTGGTAGATAATGCCATAACCAATTGTGATTTATTGGTTGATAAGTTGATGAACACTCATGAAGAATTCTCAAGTATTCAGGTTGGATATCATACACAAGAGAGTTGCGAAACACGCAAGTGTTTTGCTGAAAATATCACTCTTATTGAATTGATAAAATACGTGAACTAAGGTTATATTTATATCCTTTACAAGACACAAGGAACCAACTCAAATTTAGAAACGACTTATGACTTTTCTAAATCCTAAATTGGCTTTATCATTGATCAACATGACTTTGCTTTTATTTCCTAATTCAAACAACTTACTTAACTCTTAAACTAACTCTTAACTAACGACTAACAATGCTGGAAATTAACTAAACAAAGAGACAACAGGAATTAAGCTTAAACAGTTTTGGATTCAATGAAATTGATCACTTGCTTCACATGAAACTGGAGCATCCGAAATCTTCTTGGACTAGAGTAGGGGGAATCCGGATCATATCAGAATGGGAACCAATCTGAGATTAAAAAATAATATAAAGCAAGGAGGACAATAGACAGAAAGCAGAAGAAAGAATTGGTGTACCAACCTAGAATTGCCGATGAACTCGACGTATGAGAGGAAGCTTTATGGCTAGATCTTGCGATGCTGGTTTCTGATCTAAGAACTGAAGCTTGTGAGGGCTCAATAACGGTAAAAAAATCTGCTGGTGGCCCTGTGTCTATGTGGTGGAGATGAAACGGAATGTTGGTAGCGGTCTCATGGAGCTACAGGGTTCGAGAGATGGATGGAATCGGGAGTTAGAGTTTAGTGGTTTTCTATTGCTCTTGTTTAAACCCCAAAAACAAAATGAAGGCCATTGGAAAGCCAAACGACAACGTTTGCCATGTACTAAATGTTTTCGTGATGAGAGCCCAAAATTTGGATAACAAGCCCAATTTTTTGTGATGAAATGACAAGGACTCGTTACGAAAACTCAACTTTTGCTGACAACTCCAGGTCTTGTAAGAAAACATTGTCACAAAAAGCACTTTTTTTTGTAGTATGTAAGGTCCAGATTGATGATTCTGTTAATTTTTGTCTCACCAAGTCACGTTTTGTCTCGTGAAGACATTGCTGAATGATAACTTGTTACTTATTTTCTTGCTATGAAATTCATTAAATTTCATAGTTAACCAAAATCCCAACGGAGTTATGATACACTAATCATTCAATTCTCAAGTAGTTAACTAGAATTCCAACGGAGTTCTGATACCACTTGTTAGGATATCAGGCCAACTATTTTGAAATATAAAAAAAAATCAATAATTTCATAAAAAAAATAACTAAAACAAAGAATAAGTAATGTACAAGAATTAACGTGGTTCGACTTAATTACCAAACTTACGTTCACGGAGAGAAAAATATATTCTTATTAGAGAAAAATACTACAAGATTACAATTTGATTCTCAAATCCAACTCTTATAAAGCTCTCTCATCTAGTGAGAACTCTCTCACCCCTTTTTCTTGTATGTCTTTGTAGAACACCAATCTATCTATTTATAGAGAACATTATTTGATCAAGAATCAAGTAATAATAGGAAATCAATAATAATTCCTAAACTTGTAGAATAGGAAATAACTTCTAATTTCTAAACAAATACAAAATAGGAAATAGCTTAACAACTACTCCAAATAACTAAACAATTAGGAAATTAGTTATTTTCACACAAAATATGGAACTTGATTAAAAGAAATTAACCCAATTTCGTAACAAAAATCTCTTTTTGGGCATAATTCATGTTTCACAAGTATGCTAAAGTAACACATCCGGCCTTGTTGACTGATGGCCCGGGAAGCTCCTTGACAGGGAAGAGGATGATTTCTATGCAGGGAGTGGTGGAGGATCACATACATTGGATTTTAAACTCAGGGTCTAGTAGTTTTTGGCTGGATGCGTTCAGGCACTTTATTTCATCATGTTGATTATGTGGGAACTTATCAAGTAGCTGACTTTGTGCACCATGGACAGTGGAATCAGATGTTGTTGCATTAATGGCTACTGCATCATATTTGTTCTAAAGTGTTGCAAGTTCAGCCTCCATTTTTAATGTCTCCTGATCAGATGGTATGGTCAGTGGATACAACTGTTCCTTTTCTTTGTCATCTGCTTACCAAATTGTTAGGTCGGTTAAAGGATCGTCATTTCTTTATGGGAGATTTTAGGGATCATTTATTCCTTCAAAGTACTCTTTCTTTATGTTACGAATGTTACTTAAGAGGCTGGCAATTGCTGATGCTTTGAAGGGTCAGGGAGGTCATGGGCCTTTCTCTTGCCTCAATTTTATCAAGGGAAAATTGCAGAAACCTCGCCTGGGGTTTCTAACACTTGCACTCACATCCCCTGAGGTTTAAAAAATTCCACTCACCTCCCTTGAACTTACTGATTCTTTGCACATTCAGTTCAGGCGATTAAAATATTTTTTAGGGAGTGAAATGAGAAATTTGTGCCAGATTTGCCCTTTGTGTTGCATGCTAAGTAGTATTAGCAAAGGAATGATAAAGTATTACAAATTAATTAATAATTAATAAACTTTAAGGGGTATAGTTTATGAGCAAATAGGCATAATCTATTCAAAATACCAACTCTTTATGGGTATTTTACTCTCAAACATTTAATTTATGATAAATATATTAATGTTTGTAAGTAAAATTCAAAAAGTGTTATAGTAATATTCTTACAAAAAGAAAACTTGTAGATTATCTATTTAATATAAATTAAATATTTTTAAAAAAAGAAATGACTCATAAAGTATTAATTCTTTATGGCTTTCCTCCATTACATGAACAAAATATTGGCTCTTTATTGGCATTTTATTCTAAATCATTTAATTTACGTTAAATACATAAATGTTTGTGATAAAAATTGAAAAAGTGTTACACTAATATTTTTACGAAAGGGAAACTGGTAGGCTTTGTATTTAATAAAAATTAAATATATGAAAGTATATACAAATTTAAATAGAGGTTTCAGACTTTGAGGCCATATAAGGTGAATAGAGGTAAAATACAAATCTTTTTTTAAATTTAAATTGCCTGATAGAGATTTTGATGCCATATCACATAAATAGAGGTAAAATACAAATATTTTTTTAAATTTAAATTGCCTGATAGAGGAATCAAATTTAAATTTGTATTTACTTTCACATATTTAATTTTTGTTAAATACTGAAACCTGCCAATTTCCTTTCGTAAAAATATTAGTGTAACACTTTTTTAATTTTAGTTACAAATATTTATATATTTAACATAAATTAAATGATTCATAATAAAATGCTCATAAAAAGCCTATACTTTGTTCATTTAATGGAGGAAAGTCATAAAGAATTAATACTTTATGACCATTTCTTTTTTTTTAATATTTAATTTATATTAAATAGATAACCTATCGATTTTTTTTTGTAAGAATATTACTATAGATATTTTTGGGTAATATTGCACAATTGTTTAACTAAATATCGCATTAATTGGATGGATTCTACTCAGATATGATTTTGGTGCCAATTGCAGGATTTGATGCTGAAAAGTGCTTAAAATCAAGATTTAGAGGATTCGTCATATGTAGGCCACTTCAAACAATGGGATTCGCTTGAGAAGCTGGAGAAATCAAATTGTAATAGATTTTATTTTATTTTATTTAGGGAGTTTTGTTTATTTTTTGAATGCCTATTCCGATAAGAGGAAATCCCTTCCTTGAATTTCGGGGGCTACCAAAAACAAAAGGGAGGAAGTAGACTCCCAGGAGGACTACTGGGTTTTGGAAGGATTTTCGTTTGGCCGAGGTTTTTTGGTTTTTTGGTTTTGAATTTTCGTTTGCCGGAGCTTTGAAAACAATCAGGAGACAAAAGCCACCATTATTGACTTTGTGATTTGCTTTTCCAATTGTATTGACCAAATTGACTAAGAAAGCAATTGCAAAACCCTTTTTTGGTATGTTTGTGAGCAATTAGGAGGCCAGCCGCCATCGTGGACCCTGTGGCTTTGCCTTTCACTTGATTTTGACCGAAATTGGGAGACAACATCAGACCATCTTATTCGTATACTTTGGAGAACAATTGGAAGCAATCGAATTCCTTGCGTTTCTCTCTTGTTGTTGACCGAAACTGAGAGAATTGATCTGAAAACTTTTCCAAACTCCACACGCGCGGCTTGTTCACTAATTATGGGGAACTAAATACCTAATTCTAATAAATGGGATAACTCACGAATTGGTTCGACAATTACTGTGAGATCTAAATTACTTTTAATTATTTCTTTCATTTATTGGTATTTATATGTTTCCTGCTTCTAATTGTTATAGCTCGTATGTATAATTGATTAGTGCGCAATAATTAATTATTCATATAGGCTATTTTGCTAATTAAGGGTAATTGGATTCGTAATTGTTCGAATATCCCTATCTCAGTAGCAATTGGTGTAATTGGATTTGTGTCAGAGAAACATATGATCTAATTTAAACAAACCCTCATAGCGTGTTTGTTAGTTAGGATTGGGTCTTTCTAATTATTAATGCAATCTAGAAATTAAATCCTACGGCCGTACTTAGAGTTATTTTTGGATTAGAAAAATAGTTAACAGTCGTACCTTAACTATCGAGAAATTAAGGAAGGGTTATCGTGTGCATGACAACTATAACCAATCTATTAATAATTGTTGGAATTATTTAGAAATCAATGATCAGTGCCTGAACCATTTCTGAAGTGTACCCTTGACTAGAGCTCTCCTAATTATTTCTTTTAATTAATTATTTTTTGCAGTTAAATTATTTAGTTAGTTTTTAATTCTAAAACCCCCTATTTGTTTTGATTCGAAAGGAAATAAATTTCTCCCCAGTCCTTGAGGAGACGATCCTACTTGCCACTGTCTACTAGTTAGTAAATTTAGTCAAATAATTAATTCGGGTATATTGGATTAAGCAAACTCTTCAAGAACATGGTAAATCAAGTAACCCATTGCACACCTAGAGTCTCTGCTCCAGTACCTAAATTTGATTATTGGCTACTTTTGGTGATAGTTAGGTTTTATTTATTATTATTACACAGGTTCGGCACTTGTCAATTTTGGGTGCCGTTGTCGGGGACTGGCGTTTGAAATATTTATTTCTTTTTTAGTTCAGTTTTTTTCTTGATTTTTTGCTAGTTTATGCCCCATTCTTCTCGCATAGGTGAATTGATATACGACCCTGAGGTTGAGAAGGCAGCGCGTAGGGGAAAGCAAGAGACTAAGAGATGAAAAGAAGGACAATCATCTACTGCAAACGAGTCAGTAGAGGACGAGTATAACATAGCAAACACCCAAATACTATGAGAGCTAGCTGCCCCGAAATTGACTCACCAACCCTTATGTATCACATTCCCTACTTTGGCTGAGAATACCGCCTTCGAGCTGAAGTCGGGGTTGATTCATCTCCTACTCTCGTTCCATGGTCTCTCTGGTGAATAATCCCACAAACACATCAAGAAATTCGAAGTGATTTGCTCGAGTATGAAACCTCCTGGGGTCACTGAAGAGCAAATTAGATTAAGAGCCTTCCCTTTCTCTCTCAATGATGCAGCTAAAGATTTGCTATACTACCTACCCGTAGGTAGTATTACCACATTGGCACAATTAAAAAAGAAATTTTTAGAAAAATTCTTCCCTGCATTCCGGGCTGCGAGTTTGAGGAAGGAGATATGCAACATTAAGCAGTATCTCGGGGAATCCTTGTATGACTACTGGAAAAAATTCAATAAGTTGTGCACTAGATGCCCGCAGCATCAAATTAGTGAACAACCTGTTGATCCAATATTTCTATGAAGGACTCCAATCAACTGACAGGAATATCATTGACGCTACAAGTGAGGGAGCATTGGCAAACAAGACACCGAAGGAAGCATGGGAGTTTATTGAAACCATGACAGAAAACTCTCAGTAATTTGGCTTCCGTGAGAGTAATCCCACCTGTAGTCAATGAAGTAGAGACTTCATCTATACAGCAGCAACCGTCGGAGTTGACATCGGTTGTTAGGCAAATAGCCATGGGGAATACGCAGCGAGCGAAGATATGTGAAATCTGTACAAGCATAGACCATTGTACGGACACATGTCCCCTTTTGCAAGAGGATGGGGTGGAACAGGTGAACATGGCCGGAGGCGTGCTCGAGCTCCGCAGGCAGTATGACCCGTACTCTAACACGTACAACCCCGATTGGAGAGACTATCCCAATTTCAGTTATGGGAACAGGCCACAAAATTCACTCTCAAATCGTCCACCAGGATTTCAGCAACCATGGCAACCAAAGTCTCAACCTTCATCCTCCAACTCAGAAAGCTCTTTGGAGGATATTGTCAAGACTTTGGCTACAACTACCACTCAAATCCAGCAAGAGACTAGACAGTTCCAGCAGGAGACCAGATCATTGACCACGAATATGGTTCAACTCCAGCAAGAAACTAGAGTCTTAACCACGAGCACTACTCAATTCCAGTAGGACACCAGAGCAGGTATGAAAGATATGGAGGTTCGAATAAACCAAATGGCAACTGCCATCAATCACCTGGAGTTCCACGTTTATGAAAAATTATCATCGCAATTCGAGATAAATCTCAGAAATGTAAGTGTCATGACAGGAGTGGCAAGGAATTGGAGGGATCTAAAATGAAAAATTCAAAAAGCAAAAGTGAGGAGGAGATAGAAAAGGAGATTGAAGAGGAAGAACGCATTCGCGAGAATTCTAAGGTAACATTCACTCTTTCACCCTCTATTAAATCTAACTTATCTCTTTTTCCTGACAGATTAGAAAAGATAAAGAAGGTAGAGAAAAAAAAAGAGCTTTTGGATGTGTTCCGGAAAGTGGAGATTAACATCCCCTTACTGGATGCAATCAAGCAGATACCTAAGTACGTCAAGTTTTTGAAAGATTTGTGTACCGACAAAAGGAAACTAAGGGGTGATAAAAGAGTAGCGGTGGGAGAAAATGTGTCAGCTATACTCCAAAGAAAACTCCCACCAAAGTGTAGGGACTCAGGTATGTTCACAATTCCTTGCAAAATAGGAGGTACCCCAATTAGGAAAGCGATGTTGGATTTAGGGACGTCAATAAATGTAGTGTCTAAGACTATTTATGCATCTCTTAATCTTGGCCATTAAAAGGCACAGACATTATAATCCAATTAGCAGACCGTACCAATGTTTATCCAGAGCTGTTAGTTGAAGATGTCTTGATACAGGTCAATAAGTTAGTCTTCCCAACAAATTTTATGTCCTAGATATGGGGGATGAAAGGTCATTGAATCCGTCGCCTATTTTGTTAGGTAAACTATTTTTAAGTACTGTTAGGACAAAAATAGATGTGAATGAGGCTATCTTGTCAATGGAATTTGATGGTGAAATTGTAAATTTTAATATTTTTGATGCGATGAGATATCCTGAGGAATCTAATTCTGTTTTTGTTTTGAGTGTTATTTAGTCTCTTGTACAGGAATATTTGAACTGGATGAGGAGGACGCATTGGAGGTGGTTTTGGCGAAATACCTTGAGTTGGGAGCAACTCTCAGTGTGGAAATAAGTGATGAGTTGTATCGTGCGGTTGAAGCACTACACTCAGTTCTACCATTATCCTCAAGGTATGAGATCCTTTCTGTATTTGTACCTGAAACTCAGACGAAATTGTTGCCGTCTGTTGTGCAGGTACCCGAGCTGAAACTTAAACCTCTCCGAGAGCACTTGAAATATGTATTTCTTGGGGACAAGGAGACACTACCGGTGATAATATCTGCACACCTGTCACCGAACCAAGAAAACAACCTAGTTCGACTTCTCAGAGATTATAAGGAGGCGATTGGGTGGAGTATAGCAGACATCAAAAGAATTAACCCGTCCTTATGCATGCACCGGATATGGTTTGAGGATGATGCAAAGCCGGTAAGACAGACGCAGCGAAAATTGAACCCACTAATAATGGAAGTGGTAAAGAAGGAGATACTTAAACTCCTGGAAGTGAAAATCATCTTCACTATCTCGGATAGTCCATGGGTGAGTCCAATTCAAGTAGTCCCGAAAAAGACGGAAGTAACGGTAGAAGAGAACCAGGAAGGTGAGATGGTCCCAATGAGAAAACTCACAAGATGACGCCAATGCATCGACTACCGGCGATTAAACGCAGTGACGAAAAAGGATCACTTTCCTCTCCCTTTTATTGATCAGATGATAGAAAGGTTAGCTGGTCGTATTTACTATTATTTTCTTGTTGGTTTTTCAGGATATTTCTAAATAGCGATAGCACCGGAAGATCAGGAGAAAACTACATTTACCTGTCCATTTGGCACGTTTGCCTATCGAAAGATGCCTTTCGGCTTCTGCAATGCTCCAGCAATTTTTCAGAGGTGTATGGTAAGTATATTTTTCGAATATGTAGAAAAGATTATTGAGGTGTTTATGAATGATTTTAGTGTATATGGAGATAGTTTTGAAGAATGTCTTGATAATTTAGGTTTAATTTTGAAACGGTGCATAGAGATAAATTAGTCCTTAATTGGGAGAAATGTCATTTTATGGTGGAACATGGTATTGTCTTAAAACATGTAGTGTCGACTAGGGGCATAGAGGTAGATAAAATAAAAGTCGACCTTATTTCTGCTTTACCTTACCCCGTAAGTGTACGGGAAGTGTGTTCCTTTTTGGGTCATGCAAGGTTCTATAGGAGATTTATTAGGAATTTTTCAAAAATTGGAGTACCCTTGTTCAAATTATTACAGAAGGATGTAGCATTCGATTTCACCAATAAGTGCAAAGTGACCTTTGATAAGTTGAAGGAGTCATTGACATCACTACCCGTCATCCAACCTCCAAACTGGAGTCTTTCATTTTAAAATAATGTGTGACGCGAGTGACTATGCAGTTGGAGCGGTATTGGGGTAAAGAATTGGCAGGGCGGCACATGCGATCTACTATGCATCGAAGGTGTTGAACGGATCTCAACTTAATTATTTCACAATGGAGAAAGAATTATTAGCTGTTGTTTTTGCATTAGAAAAATTTAGACCTTATTTATTGGATGCAAAAGTAACAGTTTTTTTTGATCATGCAGCCTTAAGGTACTTGATGACAAAGAAGGACGCGAAACCAAGGCTCATTAGATGGATCTTACTCCTACAGGAGTTCAACTTGGAGATTAAAGATAAAAGCGGGGCAGAGAACTTGGTTGCTGATCACTTGAATCGTTTGCATACACATAAGGAGGAGCAACCATTGAGAGAAACATTTCTGGAGGGGCAACTACTTACCGTTGATTCGTCGGTACCCTGGTATTCTGATATAGTAAATTTCTTAGTAACTAATCAATTACCTGCAAGTTGGTCAAAGGCTAAGAGGGACAAGTTAAAGAGTGACGCCAAATACTATGTGTGGGATGACCCCTACCTTTGGAGGTAATGCTCGGATCAAGTACTAAGAAGATGTGTAAGTATAGGTGAATTTCACTCTATTTTAAATTTCTGTCATTTGTTTGCACGTGGAGGGCATTTTGGGCCTAAAACAATAGCTCGTAAGGTGTTGGAGAGTGTTTTTTATTGGCCCACCCTTTTTAAAGATGCGTATTTATTTTATAAATTCTGTGATAAGTGTCAAAGGGTGGGGAATATTTTTTGTGGGGATCAAATGTTTCAAACCCCCATGTTATTTGTTGAAATTTTTTATATTTGGGGGATAGATTTTATGGGTCCTTTTCTCTCGTCTTTTGATTGCCTATACATCTTACTTGCTGTAGATTATGTCTCTAAGTGGGTGGAAGCAAAAGCCACTTGATAGGGTATAATTTGTTAGTAATTTTATTATTTATTTCCCCTTTTATCCCTGATAAATATTGTGTTAATTGCTGATATTTACTCATATTTGGTATCTGGACTTAATTTCAGGAATGAAGCAGAAAACTACCAAAAAGGAGGGACTTTATGGAGAATATGGAGACTTCTAAGGGCTTCAATCCTTGGGCCCTTGGATTGGTGGGGACCACAAAGCTATAAGTCATTTGGGCTTTTCAAAGAAAGCTACGGAAAAGAGACTTGGGAGAAGAAGTACTTTGGAGGCTTTGTCCACATGTGTGGGGACCACCTAGATAGCCTCTATCTTTCTTTTGTCTCTTAAATAGGGATAACGTAGGGAAGGAAGACATCTCTAGTTTTAGTTTATCTTTTAGTTTAGTTTTTAGCCTAGTCTTTAGTTTTCCTCCTCCTGACTGGCCTCTGACACACGCCAGGTGTGCGACAATATTCCCCAACGGGAAAAACACCTTTTATTCCTTGCTTCCTAATAGAAAATGGAATGCCTTTGCAATTTATTAATTCGTGTGGTGATTTAATTATGCGGCGTGGCTAAGCCTTCCATCTAGTCAAGGGTCAACTCGACGGCGCAGTCCCAAAAATCTGTGAGATCTAATTAGTTTTCACGTGTTCCTTTATTTATTAATATTTGCACGTTGTCTGCTTGAATTTTCATGGGATTATTTTATTAATTGGATGTCAAGGGCCCGATGTTCAATGTGATTTATTAATTTCGTGCCAATTTAGTCAATTAAATCCGTAATTGTTTGATTGATTAATATTAGTAGCAACTGGTGTGTTTACACATTAGGGGAACATGCGATCTAATTTAAATAACCCTCGTAGCGTGTTATTGATTAGGGCTAGGTTTTTCTAGTTATTAATGCAATTGGAAAATTACTTCGTATGGTCGTACCTAGGAGTATTTGCTGATTAGGGGTAATCAACGGTCATACCTTGGTTATCAATAATTTAAGGAAAAATTGGTCGTCAGACTATAACTAACCTATTAATACATTAAGTAAACATCTCTTGCATCAATGATCGGATGATTGGACTGTGCCTGACTAGTTGTATCCTTGGCTAGAATTTATTTATTCCTGATTAAATTCCTGCTATACTTGTGCTAGTTATTTATTCATTTTAGTCAAAATTGTTTAATTGTTTTTAGTTTCATTCCGGTGAAATCCCCCCTTATCACTTGGATTTTAAAAGAGACAGATATCTCCAGTCCCTGAGGAGACGACCCTACTTGCCACTGTCTACTATTCAGTAATTTCTGCCAACTAATTAATTCTGGTATATCGGGTTAAGCAAACTTTTCGGGAACAGGGTGAATCAAGTAACCCATTGCACACCTAGAGTCCCTGCTCCAGTACCTAGGATTAATTATTGACTGCTTTTAATGGTAGCTAGGTTCTATATTTATTATTATTATTGCACAGGTTCGGCACCTGTCAATTTTTGGCGCCGTTGCCGTGGACTGGCGTTATTATTTGTTTCTTTTTAAATTCATTTTTTTTTGTCCTAATTTCTGGTTTTCTTCTAGTGTATGCCTCGGTCTTCTCCTACAGGTGATTTGATTTTTGACCCTGAAGTAGAGAAGACCGCGCGTAGAACGAGAAAGGAAACCAGACAGCTCAGAGAGGAGCACTCCAGTGCTACATCTCAGAGACCTGAGTCTGGAGTTGAACCAACAGATTCATTTGATGACACTTCGAGTGACTCGGAGCAAGAAGAAATTTCCATGGCTAATGCAAGAACATTGAGGGAGTTGGCTGCCCCTAATTTAAATCAGCAGCCTTTGTGCATTACTTTCCCGAGTTTGAGTGAAAACACTTTATTTAAGTTAAAATCTGGTCTGATTTCTCTTTTACCCTCTTTTCATGGTTTACCAGGTGAGGAGCCGTATAAGCATCTGCAGGAGTTTGATGTCGTGTGCAACAGTATGAAGCCCCCGGACATTACAGAAGAGCAGATAAAAATGAGGGCATTTCCCTTCTCCTTGAAAGATTCTGCAAAGGACTGGCTGTACTACCTGTCACCAGGTAGCATCACCACGTGGGACCAATTGAAGAAAAAAATTTTGGATAAGTATTTTCCTGCGTCCAGGGCTGCAAGTCTGAGGAAAGAAATTTGTGGGATCAAGCAGCATCCAGGGGAGTCCCTCTATGAGTATTGGGAACGGTACAAGAACTTGTTGCACAGGTGCCCCCAACACCAAATAAGTGAGCAGTTGATCATACAGTATTTTTATGAGGGGATCCTTTTCGGGGACAGAAGCATAATTAATACTGCAAGTGGAGGGGCACTGGTGAACAAAACCCCTCAAGAAGCACGGGAGTTGATAGAGAGGATGGCAGAGAATTCACAACAATTCGGTACGAGAGAGGATTTTCCAATACGCAGGGTGAATGAGGTAGAGACACCCTTCATGCAGCAGCAGCTAACTGAGTTGACCGTGTTTGTTAGGCAACAGGCTGTGAGAAATGCATCACAAGCCAGGGTATGCGGGATTTGCACTGGTATAGGTCACTCTGCAGATATGTGCCCAATGATTCAGGAAGAAACTGCAGAACAGGTGAATATGGCTGACCACGCGCCCGCGCCAAGGAAGCAGTACGACCCTTACTCAAGCACCTACAACCCCGGGTGGAGAGATCATCCCAATCTCAGTTATGGAGGGAATAGGCAACCCAACTTTACACCGAACAGGCAGTCTAACTTTGTGCCAAATAAGCCACCAGGGTACCAGCAGCAATACCAACCCCGACCACCTCCGCCCCCAAGCTCTAGTTCATCTTTGAAGGAGATGATGAAACAAATGATGACAACCATGGCGCAAAATCAACAAATGATGACAACCATGGCGCAAAATCAGCAAAGAACGGAGGCAACCATTATGCAAAATCAGCAAAGGACGGACTCCGAGATGCAGGACATAAGGAATCAGATAAGTCAAATGGCCACAACAATCAACCGTTTGGACTCCCAGAACCAAGGTAAATTGCCGTCTCAATCCGAATTAAACCCGAAGAATGTGAGCGCCATGACCTTGAGAAGTGGCAAGGAGGTCCAAGGACCTGACCCGGTGATTCCTAAGGACAAGGACGAAGATCGAATTGAAAAAGAGCTGGAAGAGGAGGGCGGTGACAATAAAAATTCAAAGGTAATCCCGGACCCACTCATGCCAGTTAGATCCAACCCACCTCCCTTCCCAAGCAGATTGGAGAAACCAAGGAAGCAGGACAAGGAGAAAGAGGTCCTAGAGATATTTCGCAAAGTGGAGATCTTGGGTTTGTTTGGATTGCTTCATATTTCCTCAATTTTATTTGCTTACATCATCTTTACAATTTCCAATACACCTTTTTATCTTCCCAATATCTTTTTATCTCACATACATCAAATCACAAAAAATGCTACAGTAAAAATATCCCAAATAACTTACAATCCAAACAGACCCATAATATTCCTCTTCTAGATGCGATCAAGCAAGTGCCGAAGTATGCAAAATTTCTGAGGGACCTATGTGTCAATCGAAGGAGGCTGAGGGGAGATGAAAGAGTTATTGTTGGGGAGAATGTGTCAGCAGTTCTTCAAAGAAAGCTACCACCAAAGTGTGGGGATCCAGGTAGGTTTACTGTCCCATGCAAGATAGGTAATACTCTGATTAGAAATACCTTGCTGGATTTAGGAGCATCGATCAACGTAATGCCAAAATCTATGTATGCTTCTCTGAATCTCGGTCCATTAAAAGAAACCGAGATAATAATTCAATTAGCTGACCGAACAAATGCATACCCTGATGGGTTGGTCGAGGATGTGCTGGTTAAAGTTAATGAATTGATATTCCCGGCTGACTTTTATGTACTTGACATGGATGATGATCATTCCCCTGACCCCTCACCTTTGCTACTAGGTAGACCCTTTTTGAGCACAGCACAGACAAAAATTGACGTTAATAAGGGTACATTGTGCATGAAATTTGATGGAGAACTAGTCCACTTTAATATTTTCGATACAATGAAACATCCTGTTAACTCTCACCCTGTGTTTGCTATTCATGCTATTAATCCTTCTGTGCAAGAATTTTCTGAGTTTGCTTGTAGGGATAAATTCAAACTTACTGAGAACAAGTATAAGGGGATGAAAGCACTGTATGAGGTGAAAAGGAGTAGAAAATTAAGAAAGAAGGCTGCACTCAAAGGCTATTTGGATCTTGGGGGAGGGCCACCGATTTCCAGGAAAATTGAGTTACACCCAGATTGAAGAGTGGTGTTCAATGTCTAGCCAAAGACATTAAAGAAAGGCGCTACTTGGGAGGCAACCCAAGACTATTTGTTTCAGTTTTTATACATTTTTGAAGTTTTAGTTAAGTGTTAATGTCAATTAATAGGTTGATGGTTGGTGACAGGAAATTGGCAGTTAGACGTGCCCACGGCAGGTGGTCACGCCTAAGGGAAAGGAATTTTTGTTCATGATCTGCAGACTCTATAACAGTTAGACGTGCTCACGGCAGGTGGTCACGCCTGAGGGAAAGAAATTTTCGTTCAGGATTTGCGGACTCCATGGCAGTTAGACGTGCCCACGCCAGGTGGTCACGCCCGAGGGGAAGAAATTTTTGTGCAGGTTCTGAGGACTCTATAGCAGTTAGATGTGACCACGCCTAAGACAGGAGTTCTTTGTTTACACAAAAAAAAGAAAAAAAAAAAGATATTTCTCACCGTAGCTCAAATGGAGTCAAAAAAAAAAAAAATTCTTTTTTTTTCTTCTTTTCTGCCTCCTCTGCTCCCTCCCTGTTGCCCGAATCCCCTTGGCCGCCGCCCACTCGCGCCGCATCTCCACCTCCACCGCGCGCCACCTTCTTCCTCGACCGGACCGCGCGACCGCCACCAGCTCTCTCCGCCATCGGATCTGCTCAACGGCCGCGCGCCCTCGCCCATCGCGCATCAGCTCCTCTGTGCCCGCCGCCATCTCGCGCGAAGCCGCAGCAGCCGCTTGTTCGATAGCGCTGCCACTGCTAGCCGCACGCCACCACTGATCCCTGCTCGTGCGCGCAAACAGCGCACCATCCTCCTAGCGCGACCTGTGCAGACCACCAGCCCTTCAGTCCACCTCCCCCACGAGCCGACGCCCGCTGCTGACCAGTCCACACCGCCATCACCTCCGCCAGCGGTCAACTTCACCAACAACCAGACCAGCTCGCGTAACTCCACCTCGCGGCCGCCGTCAGCTCTTCCCTCTCTCTCTCTACCTCGAGGTCCACCACCAGCTCGCGCCACTCTACCCCAACCTCTTCACTGTTGCTGCTCCGCTACTCGAGCCATTCCCACCTGTCCAAATTGACAGGTGGAGGTATTGTATTTTCCTCTTCGATTAGTGTTTTCCTGGTTCATCAATTGCTAGATTTTGCACATTTTTCGGGGGTTTTGTGATGGCTGAAACCAGGAAGTAATTTGGGAATTTTCTGGGGTTAATTTTGGGTACAATTGAGTCAAACTGCTGCGAAATTTGGGGGTACTTTGGGGATGAGTTGACCATTGCTTCTGGCTTTAATTTTCGCTCATTTTTGGTAATGTTTGGGTGTTCGAATCTATTTTGTTCACTGGATTGGTTATTCGCTTTAATTTCTCCCTATGCACTCACCAGTGGTACTGGTGATGGTAGTTGTTTAACATCTGATAATCATGTGTTCTGGATTGCCTAATTAAGCGAGTTGTGCCTATTGGGCGTTTTTGGTTGAGTTGTTCCAGTCCACCCTGTGTTTGAGTTTCTTGATAGCTAATAGCAGAGGTGATTTAGGCATATTCTGGGGGTGCTTTTTGGACAGATTTGGGTCTAATTGCTACCATATGTGGGGATATTTTCTGATATTTGTTGAATTGTTGGCCGTCTGACCTTCCCTGTGTGTATACCAGTGGTACTGGTTGGAGTGTTTTGTTTACATTCATTGATTTTATGTGGTCGCCTGTCTGATTGCGAGCTAATAACCTTGTACTTCTGTTGTTGTTCGCATTTTGACCTGTGGTTGCTGAAATTGCCAATTTCTGGGGTCATTTGCTACTTTTCACAGGTTGGATTTCTTGTTGGATCCAAGAGGGTGATAATTTGGGCATTTTCTAGGGTCAATTTTGAGACAAAATTACGTTTATTTGCTGTTTCGTTTGGGGATATTTTCTGGCATCGATTACATTATTGAGTTGGCCATTTGCTTTAGTTTTTCCCTGTGACTCACCAGTGGTACTGGTTGAGATTTTTGGCCTATCGTTGTGGCTCCTAATTGAAGATTCTTGCTTATTTTAAAGTTTAAGTTCCTGTGATTGGGTTGCTGCCGTTGAATTTAATTCTTTCCTGTCTGTGCACCAGTGGTACTGGTTGCAGTGTTGCTTTCCATTCTTAATCCTCTGTGCTGGACTGCCTATTCGATTCTTGAGTTTTGGTGCCTGAACTGTCTCTCGATTCTTACCATTAGTTGCTGGAATTGCTGGTTTCTTGGCCAAATTGCTAATTTTGAGCGTTTGACTTGGGTATTTGACTGTCCAACTGGTGACATTTGTTGCGTTTCACTCGCTTCAATCAATTGAATTCATTGCTCTGTTGGTATCCCTGTTGGTATCACTTGAGTTCTATTTTGCTAGTTTCTGTCTTGCGTCATTTGAAGTGCTACTTTGCTTGGAATTCTGTTGTGCCGTTAGTAGGATAACTGTTGGGTTTGTCTATTGACTCTCGCGCACCTGTGTCCCTTGTTTGGTTATTGCCATTGTTGATTTTCAATTGAACTTGTTGGGAGAACAATTTGCTATTGTTGGGAGAAAATTGACGCAGTGGGAACATTTGTCGAAGTACATGTGGGTGGACGCATTTTGTTATTTAATTGTCCGGTTGCAGGATAATATGTTTACTCACTGATTGTTGCCTTACACCCTTTAGGTGCGACTTCTGCTTTACTGGTTTAATACATTTGCGGGACAACAGTTTTCTATTGTTGGTCGGATTGTTAAAGTGAGACACATTGGTGGATATTGACTTGCTTATTGTCCTTATTGGTGGCTGTAGTTGTTATTGAATTGTCTAGGACCCCTCGACCCACATCATTGTTGGAGTGTTTATGTACCATACGGGTCCTGCACCTCAATTTCCACCTCAACCGCCGCTGTGACTCCGTCCCTATTTTGATGATTTCAGGGAAGTACCGTTGCCCTTCTCCTTCCTTCTGCTTTTACATTATCACATTGAGGGTAATGTGTGAATTAGGTGTGGGGGGGAGATCAGTTGGGGTGCTAGTATTTTTGTTTTTAGTTTCTAGGGGCTTTTCCTTTATTTTTAGTTAGTTTTTGCCTATTTTTCATTTATTTTATTTTATTTTTCTTTCTAGTGGTCAGTCCTTAAATGAATACCAAGTTTTGATGCTGGATTGTTGCCTCTAATTATGCTATTGCCAAGTTTTATTAATAAAAGGGTATTAAATTAATGTGGTTGAGTTCATGAACATCTCTCTGGTGAATATCGGTAATTGCTTAACTTTTCTAATTTTTGGTTAACTTTTCTAGGCATAGGGAATGATTGTTGGCATTTTTCATGTGAATTGGTCCAATTATTAATTTTAGTTCTCCATATTAGGAAATTTGAGGCTAGCTGCTGTTATTTTTGTGTTATTTTAGTTATTGTGCTACATGGTTGTAAATAAGAGTTGACTGTACTCCGCTAGTAGTTACTACTGAGTAACCGGGGATCTTCACCTAAAGTGTTGATTTTCGCGTCAAAAGGTAGTAGTTGCTATGAGTGCGTGGTCCCGTAGCAATTAGAGTTGAGTAACCGGGCTCCTCCATCCGTCAAATGTTGGAGTTCGCGTCAAAAGGCTCTAAGGGCTATAGACTAAGTCTTTTGTTATTCAAAAAAAAAAAGGAAAAAATAAAATAAAGATTGGGTTAGTATGTGAATAAGTCAGCTTGCCAGTTTGTGATTTTAATGTCGAGATTTTGGTTAATAGTTGGACCATTTGCTGATAAATGTGAGCAACCATTCCTTTTTCTTAGATTAGTTTGCTTTAAATTGGAAAAATTGGTGGTTGGGAAGCTAACCGGAGTGATTTTTCTTGGATCTTAACTGTGATGCTTGATATATGTTTTTCTGGGTATCTTGGCAATATGATAGTTAGAGCAATAGCCATTGTCAAATTTTGGTGTTCAATTGCTGTTCTTATGCTTGAGGGCAAGCATGATTTAGGTGTGGGGGAAATTGATAGGGTATAATTTGTTAGTAATTTTATTATTTATTTCCCCTTTTATCCCTAATATTGTGTTAATTGCTGATATTTACTCATATTTGGTATCTGGACTTAATTTCAGGAATGAAGCAGAAAACTACCAAAAAGGAGGGACTTTATGGAGAATATGGAGACTTCTAAGGGCTTCAATCCTTGGGCCCTTGGATTGGTGGGGACCACAAAGCTATAAGTCATTTGGGCTTTTCAAAGAAAGCTACGGAAAAGAGACTTGGGAGAAGAAGTACTTTGGAGGCTTTGTCCACATGTGTGGGGACCACCTAGATAGCTTTAGTCTATCTTTCTTTTGTTTCTTAAATAGGGATAACGTAGGGAAGGAAGACATCTCGAGTTTTAGTTTATCTTTTAGTTTAGTTTTTAGCCTAGTCTTTAGTTTTTCTTTCTCTCCTGACTGGCCTCTGACACACGCCAGGTGTTCGACAATATTCCCCAACGGGAAAAACACCTTTTATTCCTTGCTTCCTAATAGAAAACGCAATGCCTTTGCAATTTATTAATTCGTGTGGTGATTTAATTATGCGGCGTGGCTAAGCCTTCCATCTAGTCAAGGGTCAACTCGACGGCGCAGTCCCGAAAATCTGTGAGATCTAATTAGTTTTCACGTGTTCCTTTATTTATTAATATTTGCACGTTGTCTGCTTGAATTTTCATGGGATTATTTTATTAATTGGATGTCAAGGGCCCGATGTTCAATGTGATTTATTAATCTCGTGCCAATTTAGTCAATTAAATCCGTAATTTTTTGATTGATTAGTATTAGTGGCAACTGGTGTGTTTACACATTAGGGGAACATGCGATCTAATTTAAATAACCCTCGTAGCGTGTTATTGATTAGGGCTAGGTTTTTCTAGTTATTAATGTAATTGAAAAATTACTTCCTATGGTCGTACCTAGGAGTATTTGCTGATTAGGGGTAATCAACGGTCGTACCTTGGTTATCAATAATTTAAGGAAAAATTGGTCGTCAGACTATAACTAGCCTATTAATACATTAAGTGAACATCTCTTGCATCAATGATCGGATGATTGGACTGTGCCTGAGTAGTTGTATCCTTGGCTAGAATTTATTTATTCCTGATTAAATTCCTGCTATACTTGTGCTAGTTATTTATTCATTTTAGTCAAAATTGTTTAATTGTTTTTAGTTTCATTCCGGTGAAATCCCCCCTTATCAATTGGATTTTAAAAGAGACAGATATCTCCAGTCCCTGAGGAGACGACCCTACTTGCCACTGTCTACTATTCAGTAATTTCTGCCAACTAATTAATTCTGGTATATCGGGTTAAGCAAACTCTTCGGGAACAGGGTGAATCAAGTAACCCATTGCACACCTAGAGTCCCTGCTCCAGTACCTAGGATTAATTATTGACTGCTTTTAGTGGTAGCTAGGTTCTATATTTATTATTATTATTGCACAGGTTCGGCACCTGTCACCACTCGTACTAATGATTCTAGAGTGGTTGCAGACTTTCTAAAATCTAACATATTTTCCCCCTTTGAGATGCCGAGAGTGTGGTAAGTGATAGGGGCACGCACTTCGGTAATAAGACTATTGCTATCTTTTCCCGAAAATATGGCGTACTCCACAAAATATCAGCGCCGTATCACCCGCAGACAAATGGTCAAGGCGAAGTGTCGAATAGGGAGATCAAATCAATTTTGGAGAAGATGGTGTGCCCCGATAGGAGATATTGGAGTTTAAAGTTAGAAGATGCACTATGGGCGTACCGCACAGTGTATAAGACGCCGATTGGGATGTCCCCGTACAGACTTGTCTTCGGTAAGGCTTGTCATCTTCCTGTGGAGTTCGAACACAAGTGGTTCTGGACAGTGAAGCAGTGTAACATGGACCTGGAAGAAGCGGGGGTCCAAAGGAAATTACAGCTACAAGAATTGGAAGAGATTAGGAATGAAGCATATGAGAATGCCACGATCTATAAGGAAAAGAGTAAAATCTTCCATAATCAGCAAGTTTCAAGGAAATCTTTTGTAGTGGGGCAAAAAGTCCTCTTGTATCACTCGAGATTTAAACTTTTTCCCGATAAGTTGCATTCTCGTTGGATTGGTCCATTTGTCATTTCTAATGTGTTTCATTATGGTATAGTAGAAATCCAAAGTTTAAAGACGGAGAAGAAGTTCGTAGTGAGTGGTCATCGTTTCAAACCTTATTATGAAGAATTCTCTGTTGAAGAAGTGAAAGTTGTACACCTCAAGGATCCAATTTATCTTGTTTGAGAGTTCCAGCCGTATCTAACCAAAGACATTAAAGAAATGCGCTACTTGGTAGGCAACTCAAGGCTATTTGTTTTAGTTTTCGTATATTTTCGAAGTTTTAGTTAAGTGTTAGCGTCATTTAATAGTTTGTTGTTTGGTGGCAGGAAATTGACAGTTAGACGTGCTCACGCTAAGTGGTCACGTCTAAGGAAAAGAGTTGGAAGGCGACGATCAGAAGACTCTATAGCAGTTAAGCGTGCCCACGCCAGGAGGTCACACTTAAGGGAAGAAAATTCCCGTCCATGATCAGAAGACTCTACAGTAGTTAGGCGTACCCACGCCTGGCGGTCACGTCTAAGGAACTCAATTTCCGAAGATTGGTCAGAAGATTCTGTAGCAGTTAGGCGTGCCCACGCCAGGTGGTCACGTCTCAGGATCAAAAATTTCGACGGATGGTCAGAAGACTAGAGGGCAGTTAGGCGTACCCGCGCCTAAGACACAAGTTCGTTGTTACCTATTTATATTTAAAAAAAGAAAGAGAAATAACGGGGATGTAAAAAGATGATATTGCCCTCAATTCGTAAAAAAAAAAGGAGAAGGAAAAGAAGTCGAAAGTTGTGAGGAGTGCCAACTTTTACTTCACTTGTTGGACTGTTGAGGTGTCTTGAAGTTTCAAATGTGCAAGAATCGGTGTAATGAATTTCTGAGCATTTTCTTTACATTTTTTTATACCCTTTGAATCCTTTTTGTCCTACCTTCTCACCCCAACCCCATTACAACCTTGTAAAGTCCCTTGATTGTTACATTTAAATTCATAAGTAAGTGGTGGCGATATGATATATGAGCAAGCTTATGGTAGTGTCATTCTATCGTGTTGATTTGAGAGCCATCTTTTATACATATTGTGAGAACCCTCAAATTTTCACATTTTCTCAACCTTTTGTTTATTCTCACTTCCATTATTTTTTTAAATGAAACTTTGCTATCCATGTTTCTAAGGGAGTTTTCATTATAAATGTGAGCGTGTGGTTGTGTATATTAAGTGTATTTGAGCGAGATTATATATATATCTTTGTTGGAAGTACAGACGAACGCGACATGTGAACTTGGAAAGAAAAAAAAAATTTCTACTAAAAATGTTTTGCACCAAATCCGGCCGGAAATCCGACCAGCTCTTGGCCGGATTGCTTGAGGGATTTAAAAAAAAATTGGAATCGCCACTGCCTTGAATCCGGCCAGAAACCGGCAGGATTGTGACGTGTCACAGTCGGTCGCCAACTTTGACCGGCTGTTTCTTTCATACTTATCTAGCTTTGGGCCCAAAATATCTTCATTCTTTCACCTAGCTCAGCCGTGCATTATAGAGAGAAGAGAGAAAGTTCTTATTTTCCTAGTTTCAATCTTTGCTCAAATCTTGACATTTCACCGTTAGATTTTCCATCTACTCCATACTAGTGTGTACTAAGGCAGTTTAAAGCTTTTGACGGAGTGATTTTTGGAAGGGAAGTTTTAAGTTACTACCTTTCTTGAGCTCTTGAGGTGAGTGTTAAGAAATTTCCTTTTTTTCCTAATAATAGTAAATTAGTGATTTATAGTAGCTAAATATGTGATTTTGTGGAAGTTTTATGGTTGAAAGTAGAGTTTTGCTAACCTTTAGATTTATTGGGGATTTTTCTGATTTTCTATGATAATCATGGGTTGGCCATGGATTGATGGATGGAGATGGTGTAGAAATGGAGCTTGTATACGTTGGATATGATTGTTTGCGGAAAATTTCTGGGTTGTGCGGAAATTTCAGTTTTAGGGTTTAATTTAGGGCTTTCTTATGGTTGGTTCTTAAGCTCCTAATTGGCTTTGATTGAAGGGTATTGTGGTCCTAATTGGATGTATTTTATTGCTTATGAACTATATGTGTGATCGTGGTTAATTGCTATGAGAAAGAGTATTTGATTGTAGGGTGAAAGTGAATAATTTAGAGGGGAAATGCTGCCCGTTTATTTTCTTGTCATGTGAGTGAGTTAAAGTGGATTTGGAAATATGATTTTGTGTCAAGTTGGACGTACTTCATTGAAAACTACGTCGGTTCTCTCGAAGGGTATTCGAGGAGCTACATTTCTATTCGAACTTATATCTTTTCGCTTGGCAAATATCGTGACCGTTTTACCATTTGAACACGTGATACCTTTTTTGTTTGAAACTTCAAATGTCTGCTTACTCCTTACCAAAATAAAGAGGTATGAATTAGGATTTTCTCGGCCACGAGAAAACTACTTTCAAGTAAGTCTTGAAGTGTGGAATTAAGGTATTTTGTCCTCCATTTCACATGATTTTCATCAATACATTTGTTATACACTATCTACTTGAATATATGTTGATTTTGAGCCACATAAACGATTCAGAAAAATACCTATCTAGCTGGATTCTAATTTGTCTTTGGTCCAAGTGTTTTCCGCTGGAATTTTCTATAACCCTTTTGAGTTTAGTTTTGTTTTCGATTTGTGAAACCCTTAGTTATTCCATCCTCAGGTCCAAATGCCCTCTTTTCACTTTTAAAGTCATCTTTATACGTTTTACTCATCGTTGGTCGATTTTTCTTCGATTTACCTAATTGTTTTGCTAGATGAGCTGTAATATTCTCTTTGGCTTAATTCTTAGGTTTCGTCGGTGACTGAGATTATTATCCGGAGGGATATTTTGGACGTTGTTTTGCGTAAATAGGTCAGTGTTCCTTGTTTGTTATATTTTCATTGACTATGTGGCTTGTTCTTGATTATATGACTTGTTATGAATGAATGACAACATGTTAAATGCTTTCAATGATTCCTTAAAATGAGTTTTCTAGGCGAGTATGTACTTTATCGCACCCGACCTAAATGAATGTGAAATTTTAGTGATTGGATGATTATATGTGCATGAATGTAAGCCTCTTGGCTGAACGAGGCCCTGCCCTTCGTTACTGATCGACTCGAGGCAGAAGCGGATTCGGTCGGGCGATTTAGTGACCCTGGGTGAACGTTTGGTATACTCGAGTATTACCTTGTAGTCTGGTGGAGCTTGGCCAACGTCCAGGAATGGGTGAAATGAAATGAATGAATGAATGTTAATGTAAATAAAGGGTTTTACTTATCGAAATGCATTTTCAAACGATTGGAGGAATAAGGAAATGAGAGGAGAATGATGAATGAATGAATGGCTCCATGTGCGCACGTATCCTTTTAATGAATGTTATTATTGCTTTATATTGTCATGCTTCTTGAATTACTTGCTATCTACAGTTAATGTATTGAACCTATTGTTGTTTATGTGTTTGGAACCTTACTGAGCTTTTAGCTCATTCTGTTAGTTTTGTTTTCCTTAACAGGGGATGCGAGCAAGGACGAGAGCTCTGTATAGACTACCCTAGTCAAGCTCTTTTGATTCTTTTGTAATGGTTCTCACCCTAGCACTTGGCAAGGGTCGGATGTATGTGGAATTGAGAACCTTGGTATATTTGAATTTTGGTAATTCCTTTGAAGAT
The DNA here is from genome assembly GCF_003713205.1 of Coffea eugenioides. Classification (NCBI taxonomy): domain Eukaryota; kingdom Viridiplantae; phylum Streptophyta; class Magnoliopsida; order Gentianales; family Rubiaceae; genus Coffea; species Coffea eugenioides. The sequence continues at coordinate 46,885,882 of NC_040037.1, forward strand.
AGGAATGTATATAAGTTTATGTTTTAAGTTTTGAATCGTTATTCGCTTGTTTTGTAATTTGTATCTTTATATTCTTGAGGTGAATGACTGAGTCCCGGCGAGAGTTGGGCAGGCGGTCCGTCGAACCTTTTGGTTCGCCTTAGGGTGGTAAGGTTGGACAGTCACAGGTGATATCAGAGCCACTTCGCAAGTGAGTATGAAGGATTAAGTGCTCGTTGAGCTTAAGCTATGGAGTCATGAATTGTTATAGGTTTTAAATCTTTCTCCCGGTATTTGAGGATATTGGATAGGTACGTCTGGTAGGAATCTCGATTGTAGATAGTTTACTCTTGGGATTGGCCAGCTCGAGATGTGAATTATCTTATTTTGGATTCTCGTGCCTGAGTACTCCAGAGTTGAAGTGGTATTAAGTACCTGAGATTTACAGTTTGTGAACATTAACAGGCTTTGTTTGACTAGAATGAGTACAAGAAGTCAACGGACGTTTAGTTCGAATAGAAAGTGACGTGAGAGACCGGACAGGGTTCTCTTACCTGAGACTCGGACGATATCACCTTTTTCTTTTGATTTGCCCTTGTATTGTTACTACATGACTTTTGTTTGGGGTATGTTAATACCTACATGTGTGATAGTGATTGCTTTTGATTATCTGTCTAACTTGATATGTCTCTTTGTATATATGGTGTGTTATGTCTGTATATGTCTGTTTGGGTATTTTGTATGTTAGATGTGGTTATTTTGGTCAATTTACTCCGTTTATCCATTAAATTACTTTTGGAAAAGAAAAGAGAGAGAAAAGGGTATGGAAGGGAGACGTGGACGTGGTCGTAGTCGTAGTCGTGGCCGTGGGACTAAGCGAGTTCAAGAACCGAGAGAAGAAAGGGAAACGGTGGCTAAGCAAGAACATGGACCGAGGGTTGAGGCCAGAGATCAAACGGCAACGATGATACAACAAATGACAAATATCTTAGCACGACTGGTAGATCAACAAGGTTAAATGCAGGTAAATCAACCCCGAAATCCCGAGATAGGAGAGGATCGGGCTCTTGAGATGTTTCAAAAGTTCCTACCTTCGAAATTTTTTGAAGGGTCTGATCTGGACATAGCTGAATAGTGGCTTGAGGCTATGATCAACATCTTTGCAACTTTGAACTATACCGAACAAAGACAAGTGAACTTTGCGGTATTTCAATTTGAAGGACCTGCTCGAGCGTGGTGGAATGTGATTAAGGCAAAGTGGGAGAGAGAACAAACCGTATGGACCTGGGCTAACTTCCTAAGGGAATTTAACGAGAAGTACCTCCCACATTTAGTCCAAGAAAGGAGGGAGAATGAGTTTATTGGACTACGTCAGGGAACTCAGAGTGTGGCCGAATATGAAACGAAATTTACTAAATTATCCAAGCTTGCTTCCGAATTGGTGGCCACAAAGCGGAAAAGAGTGAGACGGTTTATACAGGGATTGAATTTGAAAATTCAAGAAACTCTAGCGACGGTTCAAGTTAATACTTTCACGGAAGCCCTTGAGAAATCCCAAAGAATTGAGGCTGCGAAAGCACAGATAAAAACCTCCCAAACCCGGAAAAGGGGTGTATCGGGTAGTGTGTCTAAGGAACTTAGTGAATCGATAGCATCTTTTAAAGTGTAAAAAGTGAACCCTTTACCCCTCCCGCCATGGACATTAGGGGCGTTAGATGAACGGTCTACAAAAGGAAGTCACATAGGCCATGGGGAGATTTCTCAAGAAAGCCGAAAGGTGGCTTCTTACTTAGTCTGTGGATACTGTAGCAAGGCAAATCACACTGAAAATAATTGTTGGAGAAAAAGGCAGAAGTGTTTGATTTGTGGAAGTAGTGATCATCAAGTTAGTAACTGTCCGAGGAAACAGTCACGTGAAAGAAGTACTCAGCAACTGGAGGGCACTAAATCAAAACAAGCGAATGAAAGAGGGAACCGAACAAGTGTATCAGCAAAAGTATATGCCTTAGACGACCAGCAGGTTCTGGACTCGTCTGAGGCAAATGAAGGTAAAAATTTCGAGGACGAAATTTCTTAAGGGGGAGAGAGTGTGAGAACCCTCAAATTTTCACATTTTCTCAACCTTTTGTTTATTCTCACTTCCATTGTTTTGTTTAAATGAAACTTTGCTATCCATGTTTCTAAGGGAGTTTTCATTATAAATGTGAGCATGTGGTTGTGTATATTAAGTGTATTTGCGCGAGATTATATATATATATCTTTGTTGGAAGTACGGACGAACGCGGCATGTGAACTTGGAAAGAAAAAAAAAATTCTGCTAAAAATGTTTTGCACCAAATCCGGCCGGAAATCCGGCCAACTCTTGGCCGGATTGCTTGAGGGATTTGAAAAAAAAAAAATTGGAACCGCCACTGCCTTGAATCCGGCCAGAAACCGGCCGGATTGTGACGTGTCACAGTCGGTCACCAACTTGACCGGCTGTTTCTTTCATACTTATCTAGCTTTTGGCCCAAAATATCTTCATTCTTTCACCTAGCTCAGTCGTGTATTATAGAGAGAAGAGAGAAAGTTCTTATTTTCCTAGTTTCAATCTTTGCTCAAATCTTGAGATTTCACCGTTAGATTTTCTATCTACTCCATACTAGTGTGTACTAAGGCGGTTTAAAGCTTTTGACGGAGCGATTTTTGGAAGGGAAGTTTTAAGTTACTACCTTTCTTGAGCTCTTGAGGTGAGTGTTAAGAAATTTCCTTTTTGTTATAATAATGGTAAATTAGTGATTTATAGTAGCTAAATATGTAGTTTTGTGGAAGCTTTATGGTTGAAAGTAGAGTTGTGCTAACCTTTAGATTTATTGGGGATTTTTCTGATTTTATATGATAATCATGGGTTGGCCATGGATTGATGGATGGAGATGGTGAAGAAATGGAGCTTGTATACGTTGGATATGATTGTTTGCGGAAAATTTCTGGGTTGTGCGAAAATTTCGATTTTAGGGTTTAATTTAGGGCTTTCTTATAGTTGGTTCTTAAGCTCCTAAATGGCTTTGATTGAAGGGTATTGTGGTCCTAATTGGATGTATTTTATTGCTTATGAACCATATGTGTGATCGTGGTTAATTGCTATGAGAAAGAGTATTTGATTGTAGGGTGAAAGTGAATAATTTAGAGGGGAAATGCTGCCCGTTTATTTTCTTGTCATGTGAGTGAGTTAAAGTGGATTTGGAAATATGATTTTGTGTCAAGTTGGACGTACTTCATCGAAAACTACGTCGGTTCTCTCGAAGGGTATTCGAGGAGCTACATTTCTATTCGAACTTATATCTTTTCGCTTGGCAAATATCGTGACCGTTTTACCATTTGAACACGTGATACCTTTTTCGTTTGAAACTTCAAATGTCTGCTTACTCCTTACCAAAATAAAGAGGTATGAATTAAGGTTTTCTCGGCCACGAGAAAACTACTTTCAAGTAAGTCTTGAAGTGTGGAATTAAGGTATTTTGTTCTCCATTTCACATGATTTTCATCAATACATTTGTTATACAATATCTACTTGAATATATGTTGATTTTGAGCCACATAAACGATTCAGAAAAATACCTATCTAGCTGGATTCTAATTTGTCTTTGGTCTAAGTGTTTTCCGCTGGAATTTTCTATAACCCTTTTGAGTTTAGTTTTGTTTTCGATTTGTGAAACCCTTAGTTATTCCATCCTCAGGTCCAAATGCCCTCTTTTCACTTTTAAAGTCATCTTTATACGTTTTACTCATCGTTGGTCGGTTTTTCTTCGATTTTACCTAATTGTTTTGCTAGATGAGCTGTAATATTCTCTCTGGCTTAAATCCTAGGTTTCGTCGATGACTGAGGTTATTATTCGGAGGGATATTTTGGACGTTGTTTTGCATAAATAGGTCAGTGTTCCTTGTTTGTTATATTTTCATTGACTATGTGGCTTGTTCTTGATTATATAACTTGTTATGAATGAATGACAACATGTTAAATGCTTTCAATGATTCCTTAAAATGAGTTTTCTAGACGAGTGTGTACTTTATCGCACCCGACCTAAATGAATGTGAAATTTCAATGATTGGATGATTATATGTGCATGAATGTAAGCCTCTTGGCTGAACGAGGCCCTGCCCTTCGTTACTGATCGACTCGAGGCAGAAGCGGATTCGGTCGGGCGATTTAGTGACCCTGGGTGAACGTTTGGTATACTCGAGTATTACCTTGTAGTCTGGTGGAGCTTGGCCAACGTCCAGGAATGGGTGAAATGAAATGAATGAATGAATGTTAATGTAAATAAAGGGTTTTACTTATCGAAATGCATTTTCAAACGATTGGAGGAATAAGGAAATGAGAGGAGAATGATGAATGAATGAATGGCTCCATGTGCGCACGTATCCTTTTAATGAATGTTATTATTGCTTTATATTGTCATGCTTCTTGAATTACTTGCTATCTACAGTTAATGTATTGAACCTATTGTTGTTTATGTGTTTGGAACCTTACTGAGCTTTTAGCTCATTCCGTTAGTTTTGTTTTCCTTAACAGGGGATGCGAACAAGGACAAGAGCTCTGTATAGACTACCCTAGTCAAGCTCTTTTGATTCTTTTGTAATGGTTCTCGCCCTAGCACTTGGCAAGGGTCGGATGTATGTGGAATTGAGAACCTTGGTATATTTGAATTTTGGTAATTCCTTTGAAGATAGGAATGTATATAAGTTTATGTTTTAAGTTTTGAATCGTTATTCGCTTGTTTTGTAATTTGTATCTTTATATTCTTGAGGTGAATGACTGAGTCCCGGCGAGAGTTGGGCAGGCGGTCCGTCGAACCTTTTGGTTCGCCTTAGGGTGGTAAGGTTGGACAGTCACAGGTGATATCAGAGCCACTTCGCGTGGTCTCTGCGCGAAGTGAGTTTGGGCTAAGTGGTGAATAAGTATGAAGGATTAAGTGCTCGTTGAACTTAAGCTATGGAGTCATGAATTGTTATAGGCTTTAAATCTTTCTCCCGGTATTTGAGGATAATGGATAGGTACGTCAGGTAGGAAATCCCTTAATAGATTTTATTTTATTTTATTTAGGGAGTCTTGTTTATTTTTTGAATGCCTATTCCGATAAGAGGAAATCCCTTGAATTTCGGGGGCTACCAAAAACAAAAGGGAGGAAGTAGACTCACAGGAGGACTACTGGGTTTTGAAGGATTTTCGTTTGGCCGAGGTTTTTTGGTTTTTTGCTTTTGAATTTTCGTTTGCCGGAGCTTTGAAAACAATCAGGAGACAAAAGCCACCGTTGTTGACTTTGTGATTTGCTTTTCCAATTGTATTGACCAAATTGAGTAAGAAAGCAATTGCAAAACCCTTTTTTGGTATGTTTGTGAGCAATTAGGAGGCCAGCCGCCACCGAGGACCCTGCGGCTTTGCTTTTCACTTGATTTTGACCGAAATTGGGAGACAACATCAGACCATCTTATTCGTATGCTTTGGAGAACAATTGGAAGCAATCGAATTCCTTGCGTTTCTCTCTTGTTGTTGACCGAAACTGGGAGAATTGATCTGAAAACTTTTCCGAACTTTACATGCGCGGCTTGTTCTCTAATTATGGGGAACTAAATCCCTAATTCTAGTCAAGGGGGCAACTGACGAATTGATTTGATAATTACTGTGAGATCTAAACCACTTTTAATTATTTCTTTCATTTATTGGTATTTATATGTTTCCTGCTTCTAATTGTTATAGCTCGTATGTATGATTGATTAGTGCGCAATAATTAATTATTCATATAGGCTATTTTGCTAATTAGAGGTAATTGGATCCGTAATTGTTCGAATATCCCTATCTCAGTAGCAACTGACTTAATTGGGTTTGTGTCAGAAAAACATATGATCTAATTTAAACAAACCCTCGTAGCGTGTTTGTTAGTTAGGATTGGGTCTTTCTAATTATTAATGCAATCTAGAAATTAAATCCTGCGGTCATACCTAGAGTTGTTTTTGGGTTAGGGAAATAGTTAACGGTCGTACCTTAACTATCGAGAAATTAAGGAAGGGTTGGTTGTTTATCGCATGCATAACAATTATAACCAATCTATTAATAAATGTTGGGATTATTTGGGAATCAATGATCAGTACCTGAACCATTTCTGAAGTGTACCATTGACTAGAGCTCTCATAATTATTTCTTTTAATTAATTATTTTTTGCAGTTAAATTATTTAGTTAGTTTTTAATTCTAAAACCCCCTATTTGTTTTGATTCGAAAGGAAATAAATTTCTTCCCAGTCCCTGGGGAGACGACCCTATTTGCCGCTGTCTACTAGTAAGTGAATTTAGTCAAATAATTAATTCGGGTACATCGGATTAAGCAAACTCTTCGAAAACAGGGTGAATCAAGTAACCCATTGCACACTTAGAGTCCCTGCTCTAGTGCCTAAAATTGATTATTGGCTACTTTTGGTGGTAGTTAGGTTTTATTTATTATTATTGCACAGGTTTGGCACCTGTCATACTTTTTAAAATTTACTTCCACACATTGATGTATTTATCATAGAGTAAATATTTGAGAGTAAAATGCCCATAAAGAGATGGTACTTTGAATAGATAATGCCTATTCACCTATAAACTACATCTCTTGAAGTTTATTAATTGTTAAGTGATTTGTAGTACTTTGTCATTCCTTTGCTAATACTATTTGGCATGCAGCACAAAGGGAAAATTTAGCACAAATATCTCATTTCACTCCTTAAAATAATATTTTAATCGCTTGGATTGAATATGCAAAGAATCAGTAAGTTTAGGGGAGGTGAGTGCAATTTTTTAAATCACAGGGGAGGTGAGTGCAAGTGTCAGAAACCTCAAGGGAGGTTTTTGCAATTTTCCCTTTTATCAAATATTATCTAACAAATCACGAGTTTGTAGATAGTTCGTTGGCCGGCACTCTCACACGTGTCAAAATTGAATTCGGATGGCTGCTCTAAGGATAATCCAGGTGATACTGCGGCTGGCGGCCTTCTTCGTGATTCAAATGGAAAGGCAATTTTTGCATATGCATGCAATTTTGGGGCTCTCAACAACTTGCAAGACCTTTCTGTTTTTGCATATGCATGTGAAAGACCTTTCTAAAGGGGTGCAACTGCGTATTGCAAAGGATTCAATCAGATTCATCTAGGAGCTGATTCACTAGTTCCAGTTAGAATGCTTCAAGGCCAATATAAAGTTCCCTAGAAAGTGCAGCATGATATCATCACCGAGTTGGTATTTCACAAGTCTAATTTTGTCTCGGTCTCTCATTGCTATCAAGAGACAAATCAACCAGCAGATTCTTGGGCGAATTTTGGGTTGAAGTTGTCTGCAGATTTGCTTTTTAGTAGCTTTCGTGATTTCCCAAGGCAAGTTAGGGGAAATGTCAATTTAGCTAGTCTATGCCATCGATCGATTTAGAAATCTTATAGTGTTTTTGTAATAGGAAGCATTGCATGCGTTCGCTTTATTTGGAACCAGTCATGTATTTTTGGAGATAAAATGTTAAGTATTAAGTCGTTTTTTGTATTTATTTTTAATATTTAATAAAATTTGGATTGACATTCACTCCGTGGATGGGGTTTTACCCAAAAGAAAAAAAATATGTCACTTTCATAAAAGACATAGTACTATAAACAAAATAAAATAAAATCTCTGGGTGAAAAGAGCAAATTGATTAAAGAGGTACTCACAGGCTCACCATGTTTTTGTATTTTTTTTAATTTTTAGAAACATCATCATTCCATGTAGGTTATTTACGCTCAATTAAGATCTTAAGAACATCCTACAACGATGTTTTCGAATAATTCCTAGGCACATACTTTGTGCTTTAAAACTAGTTATAGGCTTATAGCTGCAAAAGAAAAAGAAAAACAAAAAACGTTTAGGGGATTCAGAAGAATATTAAACTACATTAGATTAAGGATAATTTATTATCTGCAAGACTAAACAGTAATTAGGCTGGCGAGGATTTACTTCGGACATATTAATCTATTAATTTCCAGCGAATTGTCAAACATTGCCTGTTGGTGTGTACACGCGAGAGAGAGAGAGAGAGAGAGAGACTATTGGCTGGGGTCAGTGTTGTCAAAGTCAAAGGGGTGTCCAAGAAAAGAATGGTCTTCAGAAAATTGATTCATTGACTTTTGGTCAATCACTAGTTTTTCCAATTTCAGGAGCAATGGAAATCTTCAAAAGAACAGTCGATAGTTTTTGTATTTCCAACCTCATAAAGTCAAATCTAGTCCAGGCAGTCCAGCTGGTTTTCTGAAATTAAATTCGTAGATAAGTCTTGTAGTTGACTTTAAAATATTGTCATAAGAGCAAGTATTCAAAGACCCCTCCAAAAAAAAAAATAAAAAATAAAAAATTCTTAGAGTCGGTCACAAATGTCATTTGTCCTATATAGTCTAGAACTCTAGACAGTTTTCTGAGTATCAAAATTGAGCACATTCACACACACACACACACACACAGATCAAACCCATCTTCATTTGTTCTTAGGCCTGTTCTTATTTTCTTAGCCATGTTTTGGAAAAGGGCTTATAAAATGTGTAAATGCAATAATAAATTGTCCCAAATTACTCCAAGACAAGTTTTTTTTAGGTCCATCCTAGTTACATGATTAAGCTCACAACTCCAACGAAAGTAAGAAATGGATCTTATATGCCATAATTAAGAAACTTATTTTCATAGTAAAAAAAGTTGAAGCATCAATCAGAAAACGAAGCCATTTGATTATTCAGCCTCAAGAAGAAAAGGGGGGGAGATAGTAATTCTTGTGTATGCACTAGAAGAAACTCAAGAAGTGTGCTTGGATACAAATACCGAAAAACACCTAAAACTACTGGAGCAACAACACTCTTTTTCTGTTTACTATAAGGATTAAAAACAGCGATACAAGTTGATAATATCAGCTTACACACACCTATTTGAACGTACAATACAGTAACATACACTACATTGAAAGCCATCATCAGCCCGTAATCATTTAGTTGCCACCACCATCTGGTTTGATCTTGAGTTTGTGCTTAATATTTGTTACACCAGAAGAGATGGCTTCATCAATCTTTTCTCCCATCATCTGGGACACATGCTCCCTCCCTTTAGGAATCACACTTCCAAGCTTCTTCGTCAATGGTGATCCGGTGCTTGCCTTTCCTCCTTTAACTTTGACATTCGTTCAAAAGGGTAAATAATACTAACCTCCCTTCATGTGTTCTCTATCAATCATCATCATCATCAATTTTTATTTTTTTTTTGGTACCAAAAGAAAAAAGAGCTTTACGAATCTGTTTTCCTATCATCCGGGATACAACCTTCCCCCGTTTAGGAATCACAATTCCGAGCTTCTTCATCGATGATGATCTGGTGCTTGCCTCTCCTCCTTTAACCATGACATTCGTTCCCTTGTCCTGAAAGTTTGTGTTGGACAGTAGATACTGAAAATTACTAGTTCCCTTTATCTCAAAGTTTGTGTGTGCCGTGTGCGGGTTAAGTATTTGGCTTTTCCGAATGACCTGAAAGGTTTGTGTTGTGTCTCAAAAGAATGAATTGATGGTTCTTTTACATATAGCGCACCGAAAAGATTGAAATGAGGGTTTTATTCAAAAGAATCAAGGTGTTGTTTCTGAAGCTGAAAGTTTTGTGTTGTCTCAAAAGATTGAATGATGGTTCTGTTTATACCGCATGGCAAGAGGCAAAGAATGAAATGAGGGTTGTTTTCAAAACAGCTCTAAGTGTGTGTAGTGAAGTGACTCTCGTTTTAGTTTACTATTCATTCTTTAGTTCTTATATATATATATATATATATTAGAGGTGGCAAAATGGGCGGGATGGGCGGGATTTGCTTGGGTTTGTGATGGAACCGGGTCATATGGGTTTGGGCCCAATCTTACCCATATGTATTTTGGGACTAAGTTGGGCGGGATCACTTTGGGATGGGTTTAGATTGATCCCGCCCAATACCCAAATCTATTTTCTACATATTTTTTTCCTTTAATTCATTTTTATTTTTTATATAATTTTAATATTTTTGATTTATTAAATTTTTTTAAATTTTATTAAATAAACATGCAAGTGCTTTATACTCAGGATTCCCATCAAAAATTGGATTAACAAATAAAGGAAAAAATAGATATACAGTCATATTCCAACATATATCAAGATGGCCAAGGTACTTAAGGTATTGAATATTTATTCTCATCATTGTCCAAAGATGACAGGTCTAAATTGACTGAAATGTTGAAAATTCTTGTGGATAATGACTAGGAAAACTACTAGATTATATTCTCTAGTATGACTATAAAAATTGTTAAAGATAATTTTTGAATCTAAGACTCCGTTTGGATTGGCTATTTTTTCAAAAAAATAAGTTTTTCAAATACAATGTTACAGTAATATACAATAACTCAAAAAACATCCCATCCATATTAGTATATCAAATATTTCAAAAAAATTTTATAGTAAAAATTTTTCATATACACTGCTATAATAAAATATTTCAAAAATACCCCCCAAAAATAGTTAAACCAAACAGAGCCCTTGTTATTTGAGTCCAATGGGTACCCAAGTATTTCCCAAGTATTCCCATCAATTAATGGGTACAATTGGGATTTGTCCCATTTTAAATCCAATATCAAAATCCAATACTCATCCCGCCCAAAGTCCCCATAGGCATGGGTAACCCATTGAGACTTGGGACAAATTGCCACCTCTAATATATATATATAGCTTCGTGGAGATAATTAATTAATAACCTTTGAGAGTTCAAGCACCTTGTCTACGTAAATGCACGTGCAATCACTTTCTTTTGTGGTCCCATCATGTGTCTCTGAGGAAACATTAATGGACAATGTGTTTGGATTGAAATGGTTTGGAAAAAATAATTTGCTTCATAAATTCTAGTCACCTTTTTATCTCACATACATCACATCACAAAAATTCCTACAGTAATTATCTTAAATAAATCATCCAAATAAACTTCTATTCAAACAAATAATAACGTCCTTTCATGTGTTCTCTATCCATCATCATCAATAGCAAGTGCCTGTAAACAAATTTACTCTAGACTTTATTTTTTTCTTTATTACTTTTCTTTTTTAATTCCTTAGTCTCTCTATATTATTTTTTTTCTTTTTGGCCTTAGGTCATCTTTACTATTTTATGGTTTCCCAAAACATCCGTTCCTCTTATGCTCTTGTAATGCATTAGAGAATCTGACTGAAACCAGATGATTATTATTTCGAAAAAGCATGGCCAAACATGTGACAGAGTAGACCAAATTAGTTCTCAAGGCCAGAATAAAATTCAAAAGACAAACGAAATAATACAAAGGTTTGCTAATTAGAGTAATTGTTTTCTTCAGAGCGTAGTAAACCTATAACCATTTTTCTACAACAAATATTATGAGAAGGAGGTGGCCTTGGGTAAGTTTAACATAGTACTTGTTCATCTATAAATCTACATGTACATGCCTAAGCTTAGAATTATGACAAAATGCAATGGGTAATCCAATAAATTTTTAAAGATAAAATGCTAGGGTCTGTTGTTTTGCTATCACTGCAAAGAATATTTTGGAAAACATATGGAGATATTGTGAGACGTTGTTAACTCCCATTGATAAGTTTACACGAGGGAAGGTTTGTAATTTTGTTTAACTACAAATTAGGATGGAGGTCTTTGGTTAGTCTTAAATCTTGAAGCGAGATCTTCATCTTTTAGGAAAAAAAAAAAAAAAAAGTTAGAGGGAGATTGTTGTATTTTTCCCCATACGAAATTTAATGAGGTAGTGTTAACATGGAAGGACATCACCCTTGTCCAATATACAATATGAAAATTGAAGAAACAATTTATAGTAATCTTAGTTTTGGGGAATATGAAATAATTTATTTTAATTACCTTTATTTTATAGGAATTTAACATTACTAAGATGGGCTTAAATATTACCCTGTTTGATAATCTAATTCAGTACTTAAATTAATAGTTTTATATCTTAACATCCTCAATACATTTGTTAACCAAAAATAGAACATCTGAATTAATTGAGTAACACTAAATCTATTAGGCAAAATTTACTATAAACTATTCACTTATCATTTAATGTGATACATATTCAAATGTATTAAATTTAATAATTTAATATATTCAGATTTCAGATATCAAATTTCAGATTTCAGTTTTCAAAAGTTTTATCAAATGCACCCTAAGTAAAAAGTCAACCTTGAACAGAATGAAGTTTTTAAAGAATATTTGGGGAGGGGTAATAAATAAGCAAATTTTCATATATGAAACAAATTAAATAAGGATAATTTTCAAAGCCTCCCTTGAGGTTTCTAACTGTTTTACTTAGCACCCTTAAACTTTGAAAAATATCACTTGTCTCCCTTAAATTAAGCTTTTTGTATAATTTAAAACCCATTTTAATATATAATATTTAAAAATCATTTTAGGAGAGTAAATATTTTCCTATTACAAATTTGCCTTTTTGTTGTCTTACTTTTTATTACAAAACATGTGTATATTAATAATGAATAAAAACAAAAATAAAAAGCATGAAGGTTTACTCTGATTGAACAAAATAGTGTGTTTTAAATATCAACAATTATATTTTAAAATTTTGAAGTTTTTACAAGTTACAAAAATAATATTTTCTATACTAAAAAGTGTTTTTAGTTAGTTTAAGAAGGTTTATAAATCATATATGTTTTTTGAATTTTCTAATATTTTTTGTCCAAATTGATAGCTTGAAAACAAAAAAAATACAACATGCTAAAGATAATATATAAGAGTATTCTAAATCATTCGTAATTTTAGGTAATTAACATTTTTTGTCTAAACCAATGATACAAAACTATTAAAGAGTTTTTCATTAAAGAATTACATCAATCAATTGCAAAAATTAAGAGATAAATTTGATGTGTTATGACGATTCATAAATCACAAGAAAAGGGCAAATTTGGAATGAAATTATACTCTCTCTCCCATAATAAATTTTTCAATATTATATTTTGAAATGGGTTTTAATGTTACAAAAAGTTTAAAATAGGAGAGATAAGTGAGATTTTTCAAAGTTTTATGCCATCAAGTGAAACGAAACCTAAGGGGAGGTTTCTGAAAAGTTTTACCTTAAAAAAAATTAAAGAAACATTTTCATTGTAGGATAAGTAATTTTGCCCCCTTTCGTGTTTGAAAAGGTGCAACAGATGAGGAAGGAAAGGGTTACCTTGTTGTCTGATCTCGGAGACTGGCTTCCCTTTGTTGGATCATGAGCATGACTTGCAGGAACACTTGGATGGTTTCCTGTTGTTGGATCATGAAGGTATATTTCCTTCCCCTTAACATGACTTGCACTTGGATTCGGAAGGTATACTTCCTTCCCCTTTAGTTGAACGAGATTCCCTTGGTCCACTGATTGGGACGGCCCATGAAGAATTAACTTAAACTGATTATTTTTGTTCTTAAATTCAAGCACCTCTGTTTCTATTTGACCAACAATGCCTTCACTACTTCCATTTACTAAGACAATAGTCAACTCCTCGAGCTTGTTAAGCTGGTCAGCTGTTCCGGGGGAAAATATCAGCCATGTCCGTTCTGGCTCCGCCGGATTGGGATTGCACGCTTCAAGGACAAATGAAAACCTCAAGCGCCTAAGGCCAAACAAACTGCGGATCTCTTCCGGCAAACAATGGATTGAGGTGCCTCGAATATCAAGGACTTCGAGCTTCTTGAGTTTCACTATTTCGGGTGGGAGCACAGTTAAGTCACAGCAATTGTTGAGGTATAAACTCCGGAGTGATGTCAAGTAGGAGATAGAGGGAGGCAACAATTTTATTCCTGTGCTGTGCAGGTCCAAAACTCGAAGGTTCTGCATCCTTCTGAAGAACGGTTCCTCTATGATTCTCAAGTTTGGGTTAAGTTGCAGAAATAGTGTTGACATGCCCTCACATCTCGGGCTCACAGGCAATTCCTCTAATTGGTTTCGCATCAAAGACACCCTTATGGCCATCTCCCATTCTTCGTCTTTTAGGTGTCCGTCTATCTCTGGATCCGACCTGACAAAGGATGTTGCATTTTTCTCCCCAGGGAAAGGTGTTTCAAGTGCAAGTCTCCTGGAGATTATTGGCATCTTGACATGGTGGTCAAAACACTTCTCTAAGAGATTAAGCTCTATCAGCTGTTTGAGGACACATGCTCCTTCTCTTTGTGCGTGAGAGAATGTAGGAATAGGACACCATAGAAACTCTTCAGCTTTCCAACATTCGACCAAAATATCTATGGGAATTGTGAACTCTTTCGGAAACAATGCTGCATAAAGTATGCACTTTCGATCATTCTCTTTCAATTTACTATAAGCTGTATCAAAAGCCAATTTTGCTCCTGCCAAGCCTGCCAATTCCAGAAGATTATTGTCCCAAATATCTGCTTTCAATCTTTGAATCATACCTTCCCAGTATTGTACTCGTTTATTAATTTTCAGCTGCCCAGCTACAGATGTGATCGCCGCTGGAAGCCCACCAAGCTCCTTAACAATCAAGTCAGCTAGAACTGTGTTTTGTTCACAAAGTGTTTCATCATCAATGATCATATCAAACAATTTCCTCGAATCTTGGGGTGGCAACCTCTCTAATTTGACTGCTTTGTCAAATCGAAAATTCCTCAGGAGATATGGATCTTTAGCTTCAATGATGACTTTCCCGTGCTCGTGTTCTTCAAAGATTCCAATGTCCTCAAGCTCAATTGATGAAGAGAACCCATCAAAAAGCAGCAAATATGATTTCTCACGTAGTGCTCTAGATATTACTACTTTTTTTCCACTTGGACCACTCTGCCCATTCAAGTCCAGATGCTGAAGAATGTTCTCTTCTATGGCAGTGATGATGTCCTCTGGCTTGGGCAGATGAATCGGAAAGGAGACCCAAATGACGTAGTCCAATTCCAGGGCGGGAGCGCATCGAACCAAACGGTTATTCAAGTTTCTCAAAATATTTGTTTTCCCAACTTGTGGTTCTCCGTAGATGGCGATCCTCTTGCTGCCTGCCTCATTTAAACAGTCCACCAGGCTATCAAGGACGGCTTGATGTGAAGGCACATGAGTTAGTTCTTTAGCACTCTGTGTTACAACAATTTCTGGATTTATTGGACTGGTTACATGCTCAAGTGTAATCTTATTTTCCAGATTGGTGACTTCAGTCATAAACTTGAGAACGTCTTTATCCAGCCTTGCAAGTTTGTAGAATGCTGGGGTACAAAATTTGTTCTTCCAACCTTTGGAAGCGGCTGAGAATTCATGGACCGGGGTTTGGTTTCCACCTGATTGAAGTCCAACTAGCGTTTTGTACCGGTTGACGATGTTCTCTTGGTAATATTTCAATATCCGCTCTAATTCATTACGACAAGCTGCATGACGATCGTTTTTCTGTCTGATCGCTGATTGACGATTTATATCGTCATGGACGACCTTCCAACGTGCACGGAGACTATCCATTTGATCTTTTAGTGTTTCAAAATTGTGGGGTAAATCTATGACATGCCTTCTCCTGTGATTTTTGTGCGGAAAGACGTCTTTAGAAGTCCCGTATGCAGCTGAAACGGACTGCCCAACGGGCGGCGGAATTGACATCCTGCAAACTGCAAATTTGAGTTTTGGTCTATTACACCTGTGGGAAAAAGAAAAAAATGAAGAGAAAATGATATTGGCAATCGTTTGATGCGACCAACACATATGACTATATTTACATTTAATCCTAAACAAGAATTGACAATATTCTGCAAATTTGTTCTAATAATGATGTGGACCAACTACAAATTTGTTCAAATATTGTTATCGCGTAAGAATTATAAACTGGATTTGTTCTAATAACTTGTATTAACCTTGATTTCTTTATGTAAGAATTATGATGATACGTCATTAACATTTGATCTGTCTTGGCACTGTTGCTGTTATGATTATATTCCCACATACTTTTTTTCTTTTTCCCGCAGGCTGAGACTCCGTCACTGACTACAAATTTTCATCATATAATCTATTCAATGGTTCCAAACACCGCCCCAAGCACGAGTATGTTGCTCTTATACATGTAGAACATATTTTGGTGTTGCGGATTGTTTCGCTAGGTAATTATTTAAGTTGTTATTCCTAATTGAAGTTACATTTCTTAGCTAATTAATTTTATTGGACAATACAGAATTGAAGTATAAACAAATCTATTGTTGTGTAGAAATTTGAAATTTTATCTATACGCTGAATAATCTGGGGGGAGGGAATTCAGGTGACTATCAGAGTCTTATTCTTTTAAATAAGCTATGTTTCACAGAATATAAGAGGACAGGATATGTTTTTCTATCCTTTAAATAAGTTTAGAATAGGATGTTTTTCATCAATGAGTTTTTAAATCTAGCAACTCAAATGTGAATTTTAGATAAGTTAGAATGTATTGAATCATTGAACTTTATAATCAAGTGGCAATTTAATCCATTAACTTTTTTCAATTAGTTTACATGACCTTAGCTAGAAAATCTACTTCCACATATATAGAATTTACACACATACATATAAGATTGCACATTGATTTTGCCAACAAATATATTTTTACAAGCACAAACGCATACACTTACTTTTGCCCTGGCATTCATGTCACTTTTCCCCTTTTCTTGTTTAGAAGATAAATAATTTGTAGTCATTCTTTTGTCTCAAGCTCCTGAATTAGTTACTTGCACATTGCCTCCTTGAATCCACTTTAGTTACACTTAGCCCCTAACCAATGTAATAGGCATTTTAACTGGGTAAAAGTTTCTTTGAATGCATTTAAAGAACAAAAACGATGTCGACATTACTCTCTTATTCATTCCTAATGTCGTCGTATGCTCCTCAATTTTTTTTTTTTTGTCCGAGTCAACTAGAATATTGCAAATATCATTCTATTTTCTTTAATCAAACTATACATCAACAATTGTGGTTTGTAGAACTAAGTACCAAGAAAGGAAAGGAACATCCTGAAAACCCAATTTAGTTAATAGAGATATTAGATAGGTGATCATGAAACCCTAATTTGAATCGTAACTCCTCGTCTTTTCTTTTTTCCTAATTTGAATCATGAAATCCCTAATTTGAATCGTAACTCCTAACTTGAATCGTAATCCCTAATTTAAGTCGATGCTACGATTAGATTTGTGACTCCAATTAGACTCCCGAATTTCTCATAATTGCCTAACCAGCAATCTGAGGTAGGCCAAGAAGACAGGCGGTTGACTCCACAGCTGAAGATAACTAAAAGCACCCAGCAGAAGTTCAAACTACAATATATGAGATCTTTTACAGTATACTCTATGCTACGGAATTAAAGAATTAACACCAGCCGTATTTGGAAAGACAGAAGGAAAAAATGTTAAGCTGAATCTCAAAAGGCATGCAGACACACCTGAACTTGAAGCAGATTGCCGGACTATTGTGCTGAACCAATATTGCGCAGCAGATTGCTCACCGAGGTACTCGAGGATTCCATTCCAAAATCCTTTGCAGAAAACAGCTAAGAGGCTAAGACTTGGTGAAATGATTTGTCTCGGAGTCAACGCTGTAAGGCTAGAGATATTAAGGTCCATCATCGGCAATTTTGATTAAAAAAGATATCATTAACACATTTTTCAACCATCTTTTTATATTATATATATCACATCAAAAAGTGCTATGGTATTTTTATTCAAAAAATTATTCAAATGGTAGCCAAACACAATATTTTCATTCTTTTGGTGGACATATCATCTGCCACAAGTGTTTTGCTTTTCCCCTCAATTGAGGATCACTTGTATCCAAATCAATAAGTTGCTACTCCCAAAAGGTTTCAATGTAGTTAAAACAATAGATCGTGGGCATTTGTGGCACTTTGCTCTTTCTTCATAGGGGTGAAGTGTATGTATCTAAAGTATAAGAGATCAAATGTGACTATCAACAAATTACAAGGTATATAGTATAATTAACCCCTTTTTTCTTTAATTGGTCTGGTGCTGTTGTCATTTGCTTTTCGTGGATAAGCTTCATATTGAATTTTGTCTGCATGACCATATTTTTCTCCTTTACAAGAAATGCAACTTGCTTTACTGATGCTTTTTTTTTTTTTTAATTTCCCCAATCACCATTGACTTCAAGTCTTTTTATATCTATCCATTAGATTTTGCATGTGCGATTAATAGCTTTTTATTTTAATATAGAAATTGATTTTACGTTGAAATGGACATCAATTTGATGTTGATGATTCAAGAGATGAAATTAGTTCAAATTTTCAAAAATAAAAAAACTCAAAATTTCATTTTTACCAATTGTATTGTATCGTATTTTACTATACTTAGATCCATTCTCACCTCTAGCCTTACGTATTTGGTTTCGTTTCTGTGATCTCTTTTGTTTAGCTAGACAAAACATGATTCTGTTTTTTATGGTTCATCAATAGTTATCATGACCTCCAAACATTTCATGAAGATGACTCTCTTTCTCTGCATGGACTAAATCAAAGATTAGTTTTCTTCCAGCTTGTTGTTAGCGAATGATTGAACTAAATAATTTTTCATTGTGTTAAGTCTATAGATGATGGATGGCCCACCATTGGCAACTTGGAAATAAGATAATGACTAATTACTGTTTTTGAAAATAACCTTTTGTTTAACAAATTATGTTTTTTGTTTTGATAGTTTATCAACGGTTATTGGCCTTTATACATTTCATCAAGGTGGCATCTCTTTCTTTTCATGGACTAATTTATAATTAATTACTGTTGTCCCAATTAATTATAAGTCAATAATTGAACTAAGGAATTATTTAGCACGTCAAGTCTAATACATGAGGGCCCAACTTGGCAACTTGAAAACAAACTGAGAGTAATTAACTCCTGTTTTCAAAATAATGTCATTGTCAACCATAAGAAAAGTTCAAATTGCAACTTTGCACCCTAGTCCCTAACATTAACGAGAGGGAGGGGGGAGAGAGAGAAGAAAAAAAGGGGAGGGTGTGGCTACGGTGGCAGAGATGACACCTGAAGGTGCATGGTTGGAAAGCGATGGTGACAAGGAGGAAGAAGAAGAGAGAAAAGAGGGGGAAAAAAAGAAAAGAAAGAGAAGGAAAATGAAAAGAAAAATACAAAAGTTTTTTATTTTTTTCAAAAATTTTTCTACAAATTCTACAATAAATTATAGTAACTTTTTATACAATTGCCCAAAAAATACATCATCCATCCAAATAGATCATGTGACTCGTTGTCAAATGCTTGTATATCTTTGTAACAGAGATATAATATTCAACTAATATTCATGTGAGTCCGTAAATGCCTTTCTAATAGAGATACTATATTTAATTATTATTTATGTGAGTCTGGTAAAACAAAAAGAGTGATGGATTGAGTGGTTTGAGAGGGAGAAAAGGTAAGTGAGAGGTCTTCCGCTTACAATAAGGGGAAAAAAAAGTGATGGAGACTTGAAGTCCAACTCCATTACTACCTCTATTACTAATTCGAATCCAATAGATACTCTTCTTTTAATCCTTTATAGGTAATTTTAGTTCTTAAAAGTATCTAAACAAACAAAACTAAAATATTTAAAAGAAACTCTACGATCTCTGCTATAGCTTCGTGTCCGGAGCCTCAATCTCTTTCCTTCCTTGCCCGGGGGCTCCTGTTTCATTTGGTTATCTCTCCAAACTTGCCAATTATAGTCCTCTGTTTCTTTTTCTTTTCTTTTTTTTTTTTTGGTGAAAAGTCCCTCTACATCACACGTTTGCTTTCTTTCTTGGATGATGAAGATGATACTAAATATGGGGGTGATGTTGGTTTCGGATCAATTCATAGCACTATTTTGGTTTGAAGTTTTCCCTTTTTTTTCTTGTTTTCTTGGATGATGAAGTTTCTTTTCTTGAATAACAATTTGTTTGCTTTTGAAGTTTTCTTTCCTGGCTTTTGTGTTTTGAAAATATTATAGTATTTTTTTCCATTTTAAGAAAATTATTTTTTTTGCTCTTCATGTTATGGAAAGATTTCTCTTGGTACTTTGGGTTTTTTTCCTTTAAGAGGGTACTTAAAAATTTACATTTGTTATATGGGATTTTTTCCTCAATTAATAGTTATTGGATTTTTAGGAAACAAAAAAGAACTAAAACATGATGTTTATGCAGGAGAAATAGCAATATAATAAAAATGGGATAGAGAGTGGCACAGGGTATGAGACAGAAGATCCGTTGCGATGTGACTCTCATTTGATAAGGATGGTGAGGGATCTAGAGGACGGTTACAGCCCATAGAATGAACAGGATAATCTTGATAGTTTTTAAAAAATAAAAATAAAAAACACTGAATTAGTGAGTTTGTCGGTTGAACCAGGAAAACCCATAACCTATAAGTCAACCGAGTCACTTACCTGTCCGTAATTAAAAACATTGAATATAACTAATACAAGAAAATTAAGGGTTGATTTGTAAGAGAAATTGATATTCATCTTATTATCACTTAAAAGTTAGACTAATTGTACAAGGACATAAGAAAACTAGGCATTTGATTTATTGTAGGATACTTTTATAAAGAGAAATTAAGAAACACTAAAACAACCAATAATAATCATGTTGGGGTCAAAGTGATATATTTTTGAAAGGATAGAAAGCAAAGTAATTAATAAATTTTGAGTACGACCATGAGGTCCGTGACTACATGCTTCCTTTCTAAGCTATATGTGATTGGTCGCAATTACGTAAGCTCGCTCTTGATTGGTCACGGTCTCACTTTTGTTGCTTATCCTTCTCCTACACTCCTTATAGAGCTTGGGAGTTGGGAGTTGGGAGTTGAGGCCGGCAATATACAGTATTTGCGGAGAACCAATTAGAAAAAGTAAATTTTCTTGAAAGTCTTAATGGTTGGTATTGAGTTCCAGGAATTAACATACAAAATGATCAAACTTGCCAAGGAGTACTGTGAGGACCCGAATTTTCCTCACTTATAATTCTATTTTAATGGCTTAATTAATTATTTATTCATCCGTTTTCTTCGAATAATTTATTTCAACCATTTTAAATCTATTTATGTGGAATAATGTCTCAATTATATTTTTAAACCGTCTCGTTAGTAAATTTAATTTTCTAGGGCTCGTTTAGTGAAAAATAGCGATTATACATTTTTCGAGACAATAATCGATCCAAGAGTACAATAATCTTGGAGAATTGAGGACTCATGTTTTATTTCTAAAATGGTTATTTTATAATTAATTACATTAGTAGTAGTTAATTATATAATCGTTATATGAATTTTCCGTAAATTTCATTTTATCGCGCACAAGTTGGAAGTTCGCGTTTTCGCGCGCGCGACTAATTGAGAGACTTTGGACATTTAATTTTAGACCGTTAAGAGTGAATAATAATAGTGATAAAGAAAGTGCATTAGAGGTTTAGTACACAAGTGAAACAAATCCGAAAGGAAAATGGACACGAAACACACACGCACGACACTATTTGTAGTTGACTTTTGGACAAAACTTTGGCCCCAAGTCTTTGAGCTTCCAAGAGAAGCTTCACTCTTCATCAGCCACACTCTCTCCTTTCTCTCTCCTTGCTGCCGTCCAACCCCAAGGAGAAGGAGGAACCAAAGCCTCTTCACCAACTCCCTCAATCTTGCACCAAATCCTCTCAAATTCCTACCACAACTTGCAAATAACTTGGAAATTATCTTGGGCTAGGAGAGGAGCTTCATTCTCACGGTTTCTTGGAGCTTCTTAGTGGCCGAAATTCTGGTCTTCAACATCTAAGAAGGTAGCAAACGATCTAACCCTTGAATCTTAGCTTTTGTAAGTTAAATTTCACTTAGAAACTTGTAGCTTCATGTGGGTAACTTTGGATTGTTGAAAATCACTTGAGTGAGCTCTATGAAATCCCACAATGGACTTGATGATCTGATTTGATGATGTTGGGTGTTGTTTATGTTGGTTCAGTGATTAAACTAGTGATTATAAGTTAAGAAGTGGAAACGAAACTCAAAAGGAAGAAAAGTGCCGGTTCTGCCCCTGCTTTGCCGCACCTGTTGGTGCAAATTTTTGTGGTCAAATTGACTTGATTTTGATGTAGATATGTTGTATAGGTTGTGTGGATAGTTTCCACCAAAAATCACTTGATTTGGTTGGCCAAAAGTTGAGATTTCGAGATTTCTTTACAACTGGAAAACGTGTCCAGAGTTGTTCTGGCAGCGATTTTCAAATGACTATAACTTTTTGCTCCGATCTCGAAATCGAGTACCGTTTGTGGTATTAGAAACTAGACACTTCCAGTTTTTCAACGGTATAAAATGCATTCCATGATTCTACTTGAGTGAACCGTACCAGCCTTTCAAAGTCACCTGTCCTGTTTCTCGGCTGTGTTAGAGAGCCTGTTATGTGCTGGAACTTGTTGCTTGAATATGAGCTAGTTATGGACAGAATTTCAGAACGATTTCTTCTGAGAAATTGTAGCCCTATAAATGTAGTTTCCAACTCCACCAACCACATCCAATTTCAAGTTGAATTGAGTGAGTTATGGTCTGATTTTGAAAGTGTGATAAAGCTGCAAATCTGGAAAATTTTACTCTTTTGGATGGCCGGATGGTTAGGCTGATTGAGGGATGCTTTGCTTTAAAAATTTTGATGTCAATTAACTACCAATTAATTTTTAAGTATTTCTTTGACATTGTTTTCACAAATGAACCGAAATGGGACTGATTTCATGATACAAAGTGTTTGAAAAGGAAAGAGAAGCTTGAGTTGGCAGATTTGCTTTGAAAATTTTACAAACTTCAGTCGTTTTGTTAACCGACTTCCCGTACAAATTTTTGCATGAAATTTGACAGAGGAGTATCCCTTATATGTTAGTGTAATCATACCAAATTTGGTGCCATTCCAAGTCTATTTCGATGCCCAACTGAAGTCCCAAAATTTGTGTTTCAAATCTGAAAAATTGCCCAATAGTCTTCATTTTGAACCAACTTTGAGCTGCTATATCTTGGCGCTCAAAACTCCGATTCTTGTTCTGTTTGTTGCGTTTTAAACTTTGATTGTAACTATAATTGAGTTTCAAATTTGAGATGCTACTTCACATTTTGTGAATTTTTCCGAATTTCCAAAATTTGCCAAAAACCAACCCCAAAACTGTCTTGATAGCAAAATCAGCAACTTGAAGCCAAACTTTGAATGTCTTCCATCTGGAATCATGGAAAAGTGTATTCTAGGAACTTTTAGTACTTTGAAAGTAGTTTCCAAAGGTATCAAGTTTTCCAATTTTGGACCTACAGAGAATGAGATACAATTTTTTAAAGATTGCTTGTCAAATCTGAAATTTCCAAACTTAAGGAAATTGAGTTTTTAGAACTCTCCATTTTCCTTTAATATCGCTGTATCGTTTTATACTTGATCTTAAAGATGAAAATCAGATTTCCTTGTATTACTAAAACTCCACTTTTGAGCCTCGATTTATGAGTAATTAAGGATCATTTTCATGATATTTTCTAGATTGTACAAGTGTACAATCTTCTTCGATGATTAGGGGTTTTAAGTAATAGTGTGTAATAGTTAATTATTATTTGCTCAAGCACTCAAGGAGACCTTCAAGAGGAACTCGAAACTGACGCCTAAACACTTGTTTGAGCACTTACTCACTTGTTTTGAATAGGTGAGTGTTCCTCATAGAGGTTCATGTCTTGAATAGTATTGCGACATGTTTACCGAGTAACCGTGAACTACTACCGTTTACAGGTCTATATGATTGCTTACCGTTACCGATCTATTTGATTACTACCGTTTACCGATTTACCTGATTACTTGATTACTTGACTACTAAATTAAGTGATTACGGTAAATTACATGTTCATATCAAATTACCGTATATTGCTTACGTGTTTAAGTGTTAAGTGTTAAGTGTTACTGATAATTGCTCATATGAAATTGCCCACCGTTTTAAGGCGAGTATTTATTTTATCTCACTCGACCTACTAAAATGACAAATTTTTACTGTTAACCGAGAACTATTACTGTTTACCGTTTTATTTGATTACTTGTGCATGTTGTAAGCTCTAAGCTGAACTGGGCCCTGCCTTTGGTTACTAACCTGCTCGAGATAGGACTGGGCTCGGTTGGGTAGGTTGGAACCCTGGGACACCGTTTTGATATACTCGAGTACTACCACTGGAGGGATAAGGTGATGGCCAGACAAACCGATCATTGGAGTTATAAGGTGAAGTTGACCGAAATGGTTCCACTGGAACACCGTATCCTTCAATGAGTGTTTATTTTTGCATACTGATAACTGTATCATGTTAATGTGCCAAGGTGCAACCTTGAACCATACATGTGGTATGCTCAAATTATTTGATTTATTAGAACTGCTAGAGTGTCTTGGAACCTCACTGGGCTGTGTAGCTCATTCCATGTTTTTGTTTTCCTTAACAGGGTTCGAGACCAAGAGTGCTCATGAATGGTACTAAATTGTTTTTTTTGAAGATCTTAAACTGTATTATAGCGGATGGTTGTAGTACATATTCTTTTGGATTGTATTAAGGGAGAACTACATAAATAGTCCCTCACATATTGTAAATGTGAAAATTTAGTCCCTTAGATCGAAAATGATCGATTTTAATCCTTAATAAATAAAAAAGGATCAATTTAAGTCCCTTTTCACTGTTCCGAGCAAATTTTGCCCGGAATGTCTCACCCGTACATTACGTGCCCAACTTTTAAAGGGTAAAAAGGCCAAATCACTTATCTGTTAACCAAAATGTAAGAGACAAGGGTTTCCAAAATTCTTCTTCTCCTTCATTTCAACCAAACCCAAAATCTAAGCTTCATCTCCATGGCGGAACCACCAACCTGTAATTGCGGTGCACCGGAGAGAATGAAGACATCGTGGACAACTGAAAATCTAGGAAAGAGGTTCTATGGTGAACATGCCAAAGTTCTGAGCTTCAGCTGCTTCACACCATCAAAGCATGGTTCAAGGATCCGCTAAGGTCTTTCTCCAATTGGAATTCTTCTCTATCCTTTTGTCAACGGCATGGAGTTTCTTGCGATAGCTTGTCTCGCGTCAACAAAATAGAGCTCTCAGGGAAGAATTTATCTGGAAGTGTTCCAAAGGCTGTTTTCCAGTTGCAACATGTTGAAACCATCAATCTTTCAAATAATCAGTTGTCTGGTTCAATTCCAGGCAATTTGTCTTCTTGTTTGTCGCTTAAACATCTCAATTTAAGCAACAATAACTTTACAGGGCCACTTCCCAAAGGCTCAATTCCGTTTTTCGAGACCTACGATCTATCAAACAATATGCTTTCAGGGGCAATCCCAGAAAACATCGGACTTCTGTCAAGATAAGAGTACTTGATTTTGGTGGGAATGTTTCGGAAGAAAGAATTCCAAAGTCCATCACAAATTTGACAAGCCTTCAAGTCTTGACCTTGGCCTCTAACCAATTGGTTGGGGAAATTCCACCAGAATTAGGCCTCATGGAGAATTTGACATGGATGTATTTGGGGTACAACAATTTCTCTGGTGGAATTCCAACAAAATTTGGTGAATTAACCTTTTTACATCATCTGGATCTTGTCAACAGCAATCTCACAGGTGAAATTCCATCATCTTTGGGTAACCTCATCAATCTTCAATACCTCTTTCTCTACCTCAATAAACTCACTGGACCAATTCCCAAATCCATTTTCGGGCTAAAAAGTTTAATACCGCTTGATCTAAGTGATAACTTTTTGTCAGGAGAAATCCCTGTAGATATATATAAATTGCAGATCTTGGGTTGAGAGGAATCGCAGAAGGAAGATAACGCTTGCAAATGGAGGTTTGCACTCAACATTGCAACTTTAGTCCCTTCCATTTTGGTCAACAGATAAGTGGTTTGGCCTTTTTACCCTTTAAAAGTTGGGCACGTGATGTGCGCGTGATACATTCTGAGCAAAATTTGCTCGGAATAGTGAAAAGGGAGTTAAATTGATCCTTTTTTATTTATTAAGGACTAAAATCAATCATTTTCAATCTGAGGGACTAAATTTTCACATTTGCAATATTTGAGGGACTATTTGTGCAGTTCTCCCTTGTATTAAACTTGAAAGCTAACTAATTGTAAACATGAAATATTTTGGAGTACTTTAATTATATATTGAAGTTATTTGAAGTATTGCGAGCTTTTGAATTGTGGATTGTAGTGAGTCATGGCGAGAGTTGGGCAGGCGTCCCGCGGATACCTTTTCGTTCGCCTTAAGGAGAAGTGGGGCGTCACAAGTACCTAGTCCCCTTGTCCACTTCAAATTGTATGGGAAAAATTTTTGGAACATTGATAATTTGATTCATGCCTTATTGCTGTCATGATTTATACTTGTATTGCCTATGAGTTTTTTTTTTCTTTATAATGACCATTTTTTCAGCGTCATGTTTAAGGCTTGCAAGTGGTATAATACTTGTTTTGACCGACATTGAAAAATTAAGATAATGATCACTAAATTTAACTTGATGATCACTTTATATGTTAACTAGTAATAGGTCACGTGTTTTCCACGTGATTATAATATCATAAAATATAATATTTCTTATACATCAATATTTATTGTGAAAAATTTTAAACAAATTTAATATTTGCATATTTTCTATTTTTTATTTTTATTTTAGTTTTTTTAATAAACAGGAGGTCTTGACCCGTGGAACTTTACTGATAATCCCTTCCATCCTACCACTCAACCCAACCTTCCCCCTACTTTCTTTTTTATTTAATTTTTCATCTTCTTTAATTAATTATTCTTAAAACCATTATTTTAAAAGAAAAAAAGGTTCACAAAATGTTGTATCTATAAATTCACATAAAATCTCCAAAGAATTTTAAACAAATGAGGATACATTCGGTCTCTTTCAATTTATACTAACGGTTTTAAGGACAATTAATCAAAGAAGATGAAAATTTAACATTTAAAACAATAAAGATTTGACCAAATATTAAATGATTTGACAAAAAGTATCAATATTTTGAATGGTATGTACAATTTATACTTCTAATTACTTCTTTTATTTTTTTTCTTTTTTCCCAAAAGAAGCAAATTATGATAATACCACTAAAAAATTTTTATTTTTAATTAGATGTACAGGCAATTTTTTAAAAATTTTTTGGAGTTAGATGACCTAAATTTGCATGCTAAGCAAAAGTTAATTGTTTGCTAGTCATTGGAGTTGGCCCAGTGACCAAAAGAGAGCTCTTAGAGTTCTTTGCGATTTTAAGTTTAGAATTCAAATCCTATACTAAACAGTTGGAGATAGAAAGGGTGTGCAAAGGGGTGGGAGGGTAAAAATAAAATAAATTTGTCTGCATAAATTTTTGTTGCATGCTCTACCATTATTATTTTTCATGTTACATAAGTTGAATTTGTCAATGGTTGATGAAATTCCTCAATATGAAGTTATATGCAACGTTTTTTGAATTTGAAGTTAAACTCTTTGAATTATTTTGTGTGCTATTTCTGTTAAAAAGTTAATTGTTTGCCAATCATTGGAGTTGGCCCAGTGACCAAAAGAGAGCTCTTAGAATTCTTTGCAATTTTAAGTTTAGAATTCAAATCCTATACTAAACAGTTGGAAATGGAAAGGGTGTGCAAAGGGGTGGGAGGGTAAAAATAAAATAAATTTGTCTGCATAAATTTTTGTTGCATGCTCTACCATTATTATTTTTCATGTTACATAAGCTGAATTTGTCAATGGTTGATGAAATTCCTTAATATGAAGTTATATGCAACGTTTTTTGAATTTGAAGTTAAACTCTTTGAATTATTTTGTGTGCTATTTCTGTTAATAATGGAGTATGAATAATCCACTGCATATAAATTTTTTCTGTCTAACTATTCTTTTTTTTCAGAATCAAAATTTCATTGGTAGAAAATAATTGAGTTTTTCTTTTTTCTTTTATTTTTTAATTTTTTGGACAAAATCTAACATAAAGCACAAATGATAAAGATTCTATCATTCGTTTTGGTATCAATACTAGTATATTTGAAAATTTAAAATTTTAATTAGGACGTGACTAATCAAGAATTTTTAATGAAAATAAAAAAATTTGAATAGAATGCAGAGAGACACATTATTTTTGAGTGTTATATTTTTTTATTATCGTCATAATTCAAATTTAATTAAGGTTATAGTTTTTCTCCTAGCTGCTACAATTATTGTTATTGTTGAAATGCAATAAATCTAATTATTAGGAAGAAAAGCATTTTGGACAAATAAAAAAAAGACCAGATCCTACTTAGTCTCTAATGCTTAACATTTTGTCTACTCATCAACCATAATTTTCTTTTAAATATGTATATATGATATAATGAATTTTAATCATCATAATAAGTTAAAAACTAAAAAGAGAATAATATGAAATCTCAATCATCAATTCATAAGGGCATAATTGAATAATAAAAGCTAAGATCACAATAATGCTTAGACTTACACTCCAAAGTACCAAAATTCAGGGTACTTTTTATATAATAATAATAATAATAAACCATTTATTCTTCTAAATCAATAGATATGATATAATAAATTTTAATCATCATAATAAATTAAAAAGAGCATAATATGAAACTTCATTAATCAAATAATAAGAGCATATTGGAATAATAAAAACAAAGCTCACAATAATGCTTACACTTACACCCTAAAGTACCAAGACTCGTAGTACATTTTATATAGTAATGATAATGATTTTTCGAGCTCCACATTTTTTTAACAAGCATTTTTGAGCTTCATGTTTAAGGTTTGCAAGTGGTGAAAATAATTTAGCTAGTAACATGTGTCGAACCTGTGCAATAATAATTACTAAAAAGTTCTAGTTATCACCACAATTAGTTATAGAACAAATCCAAGTACTGGAGCAGCAACCCTAGGTGTGCAATGGATTACTTGATTCACCCTGTTCTCGAAGAGTTCGATTGATCCGATATACCCGAATTGTTTATAAAAGTATTAAATTTGCATATAATGGCAAGTAGGGTCGATTCCACAGGGAACGGATAGGAAGTTGTTTCTTCCCAAGTCAATAGAACAAAATTGGGGGATATTTAATGGAATAAAAATGAAAATAAAATAACCAAAATTCAAAAGCTAACTCACCAAGTACAATTTATAAAAAATAGCAATTAATAAAATTCTACCCAAAGGATCAACTGTTCAGGTACGGTCCAATTAAATGATCATCGATGCAAAGATATTTCATTCATCCGTCACTAGGTTGGTTATAGCTATCAACAACCTTTGATAACCAGTTCTTCCTTACTTTTTCGACAGTCAAGGTACGACTATTGACTACTTCTCTAACCAGAAAATAACCCTAAGTACGACCGTAGGAATTTAATTATCCAGTTGCATTAAAGCTAGAAGAACCCAACCCTAACCAATAAACACGCTAAGAGGGTTTATTTAAACTAGATCTTACGTTTCCCCAACATAAAGCCAATTATGGTGGTTGTCACTATTTATCAACTAAACGAACAATTACGGATTTAATTTAGTTAACGTGACCGTAGGCTATTAGATTAAATTAAATATCCGGCCGTTGATACTCAATTTTATTGATACTCAATTAATAAAATACCTATGAACAATTAATCTAGGAAACGCACGAATAGTACCGAATTGGAAGAAATAATCCATGAATATTCGATTAGATCTCACAGATGGTATGGACCGCGCCCTCGTGTCGACCTTTGGGTAGAGGAGAAACCTAACCGCTCCTCATCACATCAATTTCGCGTGGTTTGATTGATTCCATCCACACAAGCATCAAAGAATTGGGAACGATGAAGTAACGAAGAAAGCAAAAGGAAAAGTTTTGATTGTCTCTATGTTTTTTCCTTTTTGTTCGTACTGAAGCAAAGCCAAGAAAAGCGAAAGTCTAATGGAAGTCGTCCAAAAGCCAAAGCAACGAGTAAATTCGTCTTACAGGGAAAACGAAACTAAAGCTAATCTAATTGATTTGACGTGAATCTGGCTTTTTCTTTTTATATCCTCCAAGTAGCCGTCGCCTAGCAGAAGAAAAACGTCAGGGAGCAAGACTTTGTCTAGGAGTTTTATTCCCATGCATCTCCGCGATTCACGTGGACCGGATTTCCTAATTGCCCCTGTTGCTACCAATCCCGCGGTCATGTTTTTGGATATCTTCTCAGTTTCTGGCATGGGCACACCATAAAATGAAGAGTCTTCTGGAAATTTGCCTCACGAGAGCACTTTTTACACCAACCACCTACACTTTACACAAATATCAAATATGAGCAGAATCTCAACACTTAGCACCGTAAGTAACCAAAATTATGACCAAATAACAACGCAAAAGGTGCCCAACAGTTGCTCTATCAAATCCCCCCACGCCTAGACAATGCTTGTCCTCAAGCATTGCGAAGCTCAGAAATACAATCAAGAAAGCAAAGGTCATGCAGTAATCTACACTAACACAAACATCCCGCATTCCTGGCAATGCCGCCAAAATTAGAACACACCGGACAGGTGGTTATCCCAAGAATACGAACAGTAATACGCGTCACCTTCAAGAAAATGTATAACTATTAGGAACACTCAAATCAACATCACGAAATGGCATTACCATAGGCTTGCACATTTATCACATCTCCACCACTCAAAAGTGAACTAAATACACAAATCAAAAGGACTTTGATAGGATTGTAATGGGGCTTAGGTAAAAGGTGGGATAAGAAGGTAAAGATAGGGTGTAATGTGTCAAGAGAGTGTCCAATATCCACTACATAACTACAACGCTTTCCCGAAAAAATTTTACAAGCAAGGCATTTCCATTTGCTATTCCCACTGTGCAAGTGTTGAAACTCTCTCTCTCTCTCTCTCTTTTATTTTTATTTTTTTAAGAAACAGGAGGCTTGCAAGGCGTGGGCACTCCCTGTAAGCCAGAGTCTTCTGTTCATCAACTTGTTGTTCTTTTTTTTTTTAAGGGAAACGTCTTGCAAGGCGTGAGCACGCCTTGTAAGCCAGAGTCTTCTGTTCACTAGCTTATTGACGATTTTTTCCCCTTTTGTTTTAGATGCATAGAACAGCACCATACAAATTCTATTCTAACAACACTTGTGACCCTAGATTTATTTGTCTTGCACAAACAATGAAATTCAGACATCCCTTAACGACACAAGGGTGAACAAGAAAGTCTAAAAAGGCCTTGGGTTATCAAACACAGCTAACAAAACAAAGGAGAAGGATAAAGGCTCAAATTGGTCCACTATTGGGAAACAAGATAAAGGCATGGTTTGTAGAAAGGTCAAGAAGATTAGATCCTAAATGCCCTTATCATTTCAGATGCATCCAGTTCAATAAAATGTGGCCTCGACATGTATAAGATAACAAGTTCTAGAATGTCAATGCCATGTATGATACCCACTCAACAACACAAACGAAGCAAACAAGAATAACGTGCTCGTGCATGGCTCAAAAGCTCTCAAAAGTTTCAAGAATGGGTCAAATCCAGCATGTTCAATATTCAACGATATTGCCAAAGAAAATCAAAATGCATAGCTAGCATATATGACCACATACCCGTGCACCCTGATTGTGCAATCCATCATAGCAGTTAACAAATGTAGAGATAAAAATAAAGGCAACTAACTACACTTTTTTCTTTTGTGTTTCATTTTTTTTCTTTTTTCATTTTCTGTGTGTTTCATTTTCCCTTTTTTTTCGAGCAAAAAGAAATAATAGCAATAAAAAGAAGTAATAGAAACCATCCCTTCACACCTAAAGCCTACATTGTTCTCAATGTAGCCTAGACAAATAAAGTGTAAGGACAAAGGGAGCGAAACTTCCCTGACCATTGAGAGGGAGTAGCGTGACACTAAGGAAGAGGATGATGTGGCAGCTGGAATTCAATATGAGCATAGAAAGCTGCCTGATTCTCCATCTGAATACGGGCAAAAACCAGTAATGCCGCAAGACGGCCATCTAGTCCCTCAACTCGCTCCCCTAGCTTATGGATAGAATCTTGGAGGGAACGATATTGGGACTCCCAAATAGGGGAAGCATGGTAGGAGGATGGACCCGCCTGATCCGGGTGGGGTGGAGACCCAGTAGGTGGGCAGTTGGAGGGACCCGGGGCTGTGGTCTGCCCTCTCCAGGAGATGTCATCTGATATACATCTCCTACTTTGAAAATAACTCCCATTCTCTCCAAGGTACGTAAATCCAATGGCTCAATTTCGTGAGTTAGAGCGAACTTGTACCCTTTGTCGAGGTCAAGCAATCCCAATCGAACGGCCAAGTGAGTAATAAGTGAGCCCATAATCATCGACTTATGCCGCTTTAGAACGACAGATTGCATTTGAGTGGCCACCCAACACCCAAAGTTAACCTGGACTTTGTTGCGCATGCACCAAAGAAAATAAAATTCAGCCTTGGTAAGAGTGCCGGAGGAGTCCTTTCGGCCCGAGAAATTATAAGCCAAGAACTGGTGGATGACCTTCAAGACCGGATCCTTCAAATGAGAGGCTTTGGATTGACTCGAATCATAAAGTTGAGGGTCCGTGGACCACTCCCTCTATATGTCAATGTTATCACTAGAAAAGGGTCTAGTGTAATCACACATACTGTTTATATATGTCTCGGAGGAAATGGTATCCTTACTAACAAATCCCAAAGTCAGATTAAAGTCATTAATGAACATATCATGAGGGGTACCCCTTAATCAAAATTTAATCACCCCCTGCTCATCCAAAGTGATGAATTCATTTTTGATGAACTCAAAAGTGGAGTAGAATTCACAACATAGCTCCTCAAACGTAGGGTTATCAATGATTAGATACCGCTGCCAACCTATTGCCGAGAACAACTGTTCAATTTCTCAGGCAATTTGCAAATGGTCCAGGGTCGGGGCATGGAAACACTTACACGAAACAAAAGAACGGTGCACCAAGTTATTGAATTGGTCCTGTTGTTCCCGTGTAAGGTTAGTGACAGGCTCCCCCCAATTTTTAAGAGATATGGTACTCTTAGAGAGACCTAAACGAGACCGAATTGGGGGTTGAATTGGGGCTTACCTCTTACGAGGTCGGGACCCAGATGGACCAGATGTTATTGCCTTTTTCGGAGGCATTCGGAGACCACGGAAATGAGTATAGATAAGCATAGAAACAGCCAGTCAACCACCAAAAGAGGACAAGGGACCCAATCAACAAATAATACTCAATAGTCAGCAATCCAATAGCAAAGAGGAAACACAATTACCCCACCAAACAAGGATAGGCAGATCGACCCAAAAATCCCCCATTGGCGTTACTTGACAACCAATAATTAAAACAAGCAGAACCGAGATCCCGAACAATGAATTTAGCAATCAAATATGTCCAACAAAGGGTGAATTACTAGCCACGTGTACCAAATATCCGATTCACCAGAACCCACAGATATAGCAAGCCCAAGTTCAAGTTAAATATAGCAATAAGATTTCAAATGGGAAGACCGGTTGACTAAAATTTAGTAAAATAGGGGTACCACTCTTTTCACGCTAGAGGGGATCGTGGTGGAGATGCACGGCGAGAGAAAAGGTCACGAGGGAGGCACGCATGAGATGGCGCTGCAGATCTAGTTGAAAGGCACAACGCGCGCGCTTACGGGCTGGGGAGGCACTGGTCGCGTGAGCTGGTGGACTGGTCGCGCGAGGGAAGGCGCGCCCACTGTCGTACGTCTATTGCTGAAGCATACCGCTGAGGCGCGCTGTTGGCTGGGCAGGTCGCGCGCGAGGTACAGAGGTGCGCGCTGCTGCGCGCACACTTACTGGGGATGGTGGAGCGGCTCGAGAGAGAAAGGGAGAGAGAGACGGGCATGCGAGGTGGAGCGGGGTGGCGGCGACTGGTGGAACGGCGTGAGCAAGAGAAGTGCGACGCTGGTGCGGGCAGTGGCGCGCAACGGTGATGGGCTGCAGACCTCCAAAGGCGGCGGCGGACAAACGCGAAATAGAGAAAAGAAGAAATGAAACTAAGGCAAAGCAAAGGAAATTGAAACAGAAGACAAAGGTAAGGACCAGACAAGACAAGAAAAAAAAAAGAAAAGTAGAAAGTGGGGTTAGGGAGGGTTTCGGTCAAATTTCTTGACTTTCGTTGTCGCGCAGGTTAGAATGCGTGGCCACGCCTTGGAAGCCAAAGTCTTCTGACCATCACTTCCTACTAAGGTCCCAACGAGTTCCTTTCAAGGCATGGCCACGCTTTCAAACCGATAGTCCCCAATTTGCACAGTGCACCTGGCGCACCTCCTGTAAGGCGTGGGCACGCCTTTTAAATATCAGTTTTCTGTTTAACACCACAAAAACACTTATAATAAACAATTAGCACGGTAAAATCCCAAAGTAACGAAAATTGACAACAACTAATAATGTAATATTTGGGTTGCCTCCCAAACAGCGCCTTTCTTTAAAGTCTTTGGCTAGACACAGTAGTAGCTATTTATGCCACACAATTCGAGTCATCAAGACATATGACCTCCACTTGCTCACTATTAGACCCCTCATAGTAGGGATTCAGACGGTGACCATTTACCACGAATTTTTTTTTCATTTTCAAACTTTGGATTTCCACTGCACTATAATGAAAAATATTAGAAATGACAAATGGACCAATCCAACGTGAACACAACTTACCGGGGAAAAGTTTAAGTCTCGAGTGATAAAGGAAGACTTTTTGCTCTACTACAAATGACTTCTTTGAGACTTGTTGGTCGTGAAAGATTTT